>NC_142940.1:5271210-5296210 GCF_046866305.1 Octopus bimaculoides
TTAAATAGAAAGAAGTTGAAAGAGATTTTCAATCTCTTTATATTTTATCTCTTACTCAGTTATTGGACTGTGGCCATGCTGGGACACCACTTTGAAGAGTTTGGTCAAACAAATCAACAGTCATACTTATTTTTTAAGTCTAGTACTTATTTTATTGGTTACTTTTGTCAAACTGCTAAGTTAAAAGTTACAGAGACATAAACAAACCAATACCAGATGTCAAGTGTTGGTGGGCTACAGACACAATGACAGAATCCAATATTTATATGCTATTATTTATAGTTTTCTATTAAGGCAACGAACTGGCAGAAAAATCGGATATTGCCCTCATAAGATGGAAAAATTTTATTAACAGACATCCATGTGATTCGAACCCATGGCTCTCAGATGCTGGCTGAGTACTCTACCATTAAGCTGTCGATTTCATATATATATATATATATATATATATATATATATATATATATATATATATATATATATATATATATATATATATATATATATATATATATATATATATATATATATATACATATACATATATATATATATATATATATATATATACATATATATATATATATATATATATATATATATATATATATATATATATATATATATATATATATATATATATATATATATATATATATATATATATATATATATATATATATATATATATATATATACACACACACCCACCACACACACACACACACATTTCAGATAATTGTTCTGAAAATTAAGTCTTAATTTTGATTTTTTCCTTTTTTTTTCAGTTATGTTTAGATTTAAGTTTCTTTGTTCAGGTTGTGACCGAGCTGTTTCTAGAATGTCGAAGAATATAATAAAATGGCATTCACATTGTTTTATTTGATGTAAAACAGATGTGAAACATTATTTGATCAAACAGAATATACCGAGCAGTAAGTCACAACTGCAATATTTTGGACTACAGTAGAAATGTAAATACTGATCTATGATAAAAGTTGGCCTCTTTGTCATTAATAGGAGGGAAAAAAAAGGAAAAAATTACCCACTTGGGTCCTGCCTTGTCATCTGATATTATTCAATCCCAAATTAATATTTGAACATGTCGTTGAATGTTTGTTTGCAGTTAGTGCTTAATTTTCTTCTTCAGAAGACTGAGTGAAATTGCTTCAGGGTACAATTTTATTATTAATATCTGAAATTTGTTATTCCCATAACTTTTACCGAAATTGATGGAATGCTGTTTTTGGCATACAAAGCATATTCCTGAAAAAAAATACTAATATTACTGACAGTATTCATGCCATTTTCAGCTTCCGATGGAAGAATTTAGGCATAGCACTAAAGCTAATGAAATATTCATCGTTTGGACAATTTTCCCCTGCTACTATACCTGCTTTTGTTACCTATTTACAGCTGAGTATCAAATTTCTTCCTCTAACTGAAATTCTAGCTGTGACCATCTTGTCTTCTTTCCTAGTGTATCATTTATCCAGTACAACTTTATCTTGATAATGTTATCATTTCGAAAACAAGGGTGGTATTTAAGGAAGATTTGAAGAAGTATCAGTTTTTCATACGGCTAAGTGACCCTCATAAAGGCTTTCAAAGTAATTTTTGTGCCCCAACGTTGTCTACTTTGTCTGCCTCCATTGTTGTCACCCCAGACTCAGTAGACATAGAATAGATTAAACAGTGGGGATAGCACATGCTCACACTAGCAGGACACACCTAATGTGATTCTGCTCTACAGGTTTGAATATTCCCTGTGGTCTTCATCCAGATACATGCATGAGTATAACTGGAAAGGAAGGCCTATGTGCCAGGCTTCATCATTCGGTTGATTACCTGCATGGCACAGAGTTATCTTATCAATGTTGACCTGGGGCAACAACAGTCAAACCAATGAGATCAAAATACCATTTACAGAGGCACAGTAAGTACTTGGTATACGGGTATAATCTAATGACCCTTGTGCTATTTGACAGTCATCCTTGTAGCTTTTAGTGAATGTGACAGGAACCTTATGTAACAAATATAACTCATGTATTCAACAATAACAGATTTGTGGAATGAGAAAATGGGAAACTTTTAAATTAAATAAAACTAAAACTGAAGAGAAAATCTTCTGATTCAACACACAGTCTTAGATCAAGTCACTTGCTAAATGAAAGTTTTAAAAATCCTAAACAAATGTTCTTTCTTTTATAAAGTATGTATGTAAATCATTGGATTTGTAATATTCTTCTTCAACCCTTTGAATTCTTGATATCAATTCTCTTCTGTGTAAGTCGGACCTTTTTCTATGTAAACATGTTTTGTATTTCATGTATTTAATATACATTGTATAGTGACCTGCCTAACTTGTTTGTCTTTTCATTTACTCCTCTACTCACTCAATTTTAAACCTCTTGAGCACTACGAAGTGTATTCTATACAGAGAATATCTGATTCTCATCTATGAACTATAATAATTAATACATGTATTTTGAAATATATATATATACATATGTGTATATGTTTAAGTAAATGTATATGCAATTGCAATGTAGAAAACATAAGTTAGCCAATCAGAAACACACAAAGACTGTTAACTTCACATTTGTTCATAACATGGTGTCAAAATTTTCATTGCTGAAACTACAACCAGTTTTCTGCATCTGATGCACATGTATACATGCTCCCAAAAGAATTCAAAGTGTTTGTTTAATGTATTTTGTTTGATGCATTTTGTTTGATACATTTTGTTTGACATATTTTGTTTGATGTATTTACTATAATCATTTATAAATTGATACTTTTATTAATGTCTGCTTTTTTTGTTTTCTTTCTGATCAACAGCTATCCTGGTTCCTTGAGTACTTATGGACTTACTACCCTTGATACATATGCTGCATGCATGCAAACAACTAAGTGTAGTTTAGGTGCCTTCAGCCTTTGAGGCTAATCCACTGAATTCATCAAAATGATTTGGGGACATCATTCAGCCTTCAAGAAACTTTTTTAAGATGCCAGGTTTGTTGATTTCAAATTATTTTCGTGTTTCTACTGTGTGCATAACAACAACTTTATACTACACCCTGTTTCTTGTTTCTAATCTTTCAGGAACTCATCCTTTTTCTTAAATTGGTCATCTGCGGAAAATATCTTTAAAAGTTAATTTTCCATTTCTTAGTCTTTTATTTGTTATTATAATAATATTCAGTGACCCATTACGTATGTCAGCTACTTTAATTTCAATGTAAGAAAAGGAGAAAACGAAACCATTTCTTGTCTGTAATTACAATAACAGCTCCAGGCTGACCAAAACCTTGTGAGTGAGTTTGGTAGACAGAAACTGAAAGACGTCCGTCATGTATGTGTATGTATGTTTGCATGTTTATATATATATATATATAAAAGGTTAGCTTAGAGGTTAAAATAACCGGCTAACGGATAGAAGTATCCATTACATTACTGGTATATTACCTATGTTTAACCATGGGCAAACATATGCAAGCATGTTATGCCCATAAATTATAGGCAAAGACAAGGATAAACAGGAGTTTATCAAGAACATACATATATGTTATTCTTATCTAAAATAGCAATGAGTACCGATATTCCCATGTGGTATGCTTACATGAAACATGTAAAGATCCATCAGTTCCACCAGTTCCAACTTGGAACTGTTGACTGAAGCAAATACATTCCATGTTTTAAGTGAGTGAGTGAAGGTTAGTTTGTTTTTATGCAAAACGAAGTGGAAAATATAAGAAAAAGAGTGTTTGGTATGGAATCTATACATAAAGCAAAAGAATGGTGGGTGGAAGTATGGTAAATGCATCAGACGGTTTGCATAGAATTAGTTGTTTAAAAAAATGATGCCATTATGAGACATTTTAAAATGGTAATGAGAAGAGACAGTTCAATAGTGGAGAAGTGTTTTAGATGTTGTTTGTGAATATAAGACTGATTTCTAAAGCACAGATTTTGCTTCAACGTTGTAAATAAGTGAATCATTTAAGATATTTGAGCAGACTTTCCATTATGGTGTATATTTTCTGAATAAATAATGTTTTCATGAATTAGTCGGTCAGTCCATTTCTATACTTGTTTATGCATCGAACAGAAATTTTGCATTCAGTGTTTTTTGTTGGTTGTGCTACAGGTTCATCTATGTTTTCCAACTATATTTGGTGACTGCCTTCAAGTACTGTAACAGAATATAGTGTCATGTGACCCACGATTTTTCTAGCCACCTCCTTAATTTTGTTGGTATCCATACTAAGGTTGTTTTTGCATGCTGGTAATCTGGCTACAAGGCATGACCTATCAGTCACATTCTTCCTTCTGTTACCATATCTTGGTCAGTTTTGGAGTCTTTAGAAGACAGCGAGCTGACAGAATCGTTAGCACGCTGGGCAAAATGCTTAACGGTATTTCATTTGTCTTTGTGTTCTGAGTTCAAATTCTACCTTGGTTGACTTTGCCTTTCCTCCTTTCAGGGTCAATAAATTAAGTACCAGTTGTGTACTGGGGTTGATCTAATTGACTGGCTCCCCTCCCCAAAAATTTTGGGCCTTATGCCTACAATACAAAAGTTTTGGAGACTTTAAGGTCCTCAAGGCTTTGTTTCATTTCTGAGAGAATTGGGATCCAAAATTTTCAGAATTTTCTTTAAGTTTAGAAGGCACTGTATAACAAGACAGATGAACTTTTGGCTGGTAATTTGCTAAAGATACATTTTAATGGATATCTAGGGGGATTTTTATCAAGAAAGTGTTTTATCTGCCAGTATCATTCATTCATCAACATTTCAACTTTGAAATAAAAGACAATTCCTTTCTTTATTACAACTGCAAAAGACTGTAAATTGTCTCGAAGTTTACTCCATAAATCTTTAGTTGATATACGATATAATATCGAAAAAATAGCATTTTAGTATGACATTTATTGATATTTTAATTATGTTTTATTGCCTTTAAAATATAATACAATTCCACTAGAATTAGTCTCTTAAAGAAAATACAATTTTTGATGGAAAAATAGAAAAACTAAAAACAAACCGTTAAATATATCCAATGTTTTTTTCCCCTCTTCATAAGTTCTGAATACAATACAAAATATATCTAGAAGTTGGCTACAAAGTGAGTTTGTTATGTTTTGGAATAGTTTTTTTTCTTATTCATCCTGTTCAAAACATGCAATTTAATCTCATAATATGGTTTTATTTTGAAATTAAATTATTTATTCTTAGGCAATCCAAGACAAACTGCCGTAAGTGTTTTGATTGGATGTTCTTGAAAATTTTTGATTTTTGAATTCAGAATTGTAACAAGATCTTGAGGGAAAGTTCAATGGAACTGTACTAAAAATAACACAATTGGTAAAAATAGAACATAGATTGTCTTTGATTCGTTTATGTTCAATAAAATAATTATTATTACCATATCTGTTTTTATTTTTACAACGTTAATCTTTCTTCTTTTTTAATTTTAATTTTCCATAATTTTAAGACAGCTTAAAAACTTCAAATTTAAACCAAATATAAATTTGAAAAGTCTTATCTGAAAAAGCAAATGAAAGAAAGAGATAGAGAGAAAGAGAAAGCAAGGAAGAAGGAGACAGAGAGAAAGAGTGAGAGAGAGAGTGATTGGATGAATTTACAGTCATCACAGCAGTGACTCTTTACAAGCAGACCAAGACATTTTATTTTTTAAAATTTCTATGACAAAAGTAGAATACAATTTATATGTCGAATTGACGTGGCAGAGTAAAGACTAACTTGATCACATAATGCAATTTTTTTTTCTTTCTTATTTATTTTATTTATTTATTTTTTTTGTGCTGAAACATTTTACAATAGGTAATAACAAATAATATTGATTATTTTCAATCTATACATCAATAAAATGTATTGGGATTATAATGCCAATGTACAAGAATTACTGAGATTTTTGGAACAGATATTTTCTGCTCTTTTCTTCCTCTATGTATTTCTCTCAATAGTAATGTTCTGAAAGAAACAGAAAACATCATCATCATCATCATCATCATCATCATCATCATCATCATCATCATCATCATCATCATCATCATCATTATCATCATCATCATCATCATCATTAACATCATCGTCATTTTTATGTCCATTTTTCCATGCTTCATGGTTGCATGTATCAGACAGGATTTGTTCAAACAGATTTTCTACAGCTGGATGCCTTTCCCATCACCAACCCTTATTTCTTTCCAAACACGATAATATTTTACCATGGCAAGGAAGGCTGAATGACTCTGATTCTCATTTATAATTATTATATGATATCAAGACAAGGGTGTGGTACAAATTGTGTGGCACCTTGAGCAAGTGACTTCTGCTATAGCCTCAAGCTGCCCCAATGCCATATGAAGGGATTTGATGGACAGAAACTGAAAGAAACCCATCATGTGTGTGTGTGTGTGTGTGTGTGTGTGTGTGTGTGTGTCCGTGTTTGTCCATCTTTGTATCCATGTTTGTCCACCACAACCACTTGGCAACCAGTGTTGGTGTGTTTATGTCCCTATAACTGAGCAGTTCAGCAAAAGTGATTGATGAAGTAAGTACCAGGCTTTAAAACACAAACAAGCACTGTGATCAATTTGCTTGACTAACATTCTTCAAGGCAGTGCCCCAGCATGGCCACAGTTTAATGTGACTGGAACAAGTAAGAGATAATCTTATCGATAAGACAGACAGACAGACAGACAGATAGATAGATAGATAGATAGATAGATAGATAGATAGATAGATAGATAGATAGATAGATAGATGCAGTGGTCTTCTATCATTTTCCATCTACCAAATCCACTCACAGGGCTTTGGTTAGCCCTGGGTTTAAGAGAAGGACACTTGCCTAAGATGCCACATAGTTGAGAAACAAGCCTGTTAACAACGCATATCCACACAGTAGCTAAACTTTGAATTCTGTCCATCTTCATTTATGTTAGAGACTATTTAATGGTTTTTCTCTCAAAATACCTCTGTGTGAATTATTTTTGCACAGTTTTAGATATTTCAAACGAACAACAATTTTATTTCATCTTCTAATTACAACTGGTTTCTTCTTTTTAAATGGTAACCTGCTTTTTTTTATGTTACAACTAAACTGTATTCCACTGAAATTACTGATTGATATTGGTTTACTATCTCGTTAAGCGGTGTCAAATCTGGCTACTAATTAAGAAAGATTATCTTTTGAAAATTCTAAACAATTAGTTCATACTTAGTTGTTTTGTACTTGGCCTGTGTAATTATTTTCATTGAACTCAGAGAAAGCAAATACTTGCTTTTATTGTATTTAGAAACATTAACAAATACTACACAGTTACATATGCAAAGTTTTATTGTTGTATTATTATTGGTATTATTATTTTTCTTCTTAACCTTTTCGTTACCATATTTCTGTTGAGATGATCTGTGTTTCTTTCAATTAATTTTAAATATAACAAAGAATTTAGTAAAATAACTTAGTGATCATTAAGCCAGTGTTAGGAACATAAATTGTGACTAAGGTTTGGTGGAAGATTTTAATTCAAAACTTACGAAAGCAAAACATTTGTACTCAGAGCCAGAGGTGGTTTTAACTAGGCTGGTCTCAAAAGGGTTAAGAATTGTTTCTCTATTATATATTTGAGTTTGACAGAAATAAACAGGGAGAGAAAATAAAACAGGCTTAGTGGCTAGCAATCTATCATAGCAAATGCTAGATAGAGGGGTCACATATATGTACATATACACACACATATGTATATTCTGTGTTAGAAACAAATGCATGCAGAATATATACATACATACATATGGAATATCTCAAGCAACTGAGTACCCTCTTTAACTAAGCCTAGAAACACTACTTATAAACTCATCAATACTAAGGCTGAAATAAACTGGATTGACTGATTTGCTTATTAATGAGGTGTCCCTGCCGTCTAATTTAATTAATTACAGGTGTATTAATTGTGTTTTGTTAATGTAAAATATTAATATCAAATTAATATATAGTCCTCTGCACTACGGTGCCATTGCCAGTATTTTACCATAAAAGCAGTACACCATCGCAATTTAAAATGTTTATACACTAAACTAGTTAAAAAATACTAAACATTGCCAAATTGAATTACTGTAAATCTAAACAACTATCCAGGTATTTAGTAGCTTAGAATAAACCAAATAAAATTTGGCTAAAAAAATGTAAATCAGTTGTTAGATTCCTACAGTAAATGAATTATTAACTGGAAGGAATTGCTTGCCTGTATATAAAATATTCATCTATCACTATAATTGGGTTTGTGTATGCGTGTGTGTGTGTGTTGTGGAAGGAGAAAGAAATAATATTGGCAATAAATGTCTGTATTTCTTGAGATAAATTACATTTACCAAATTTTCCATGTTCCTACATCTAACAGAACATTTCCTTTTTACTTCTTAATCACTCAAGTAATTATTTCCTCATTGTCCTCATCAACACCATCGTTATTTGTTGGATGTGTTCAATAAAAGGGGTTTCTTGTTTATTTATTTTTTTATGCTTCTTTTTTTTTTCTCAGTTATTTCTCTCTCGAAATCGTTTTTAAAAGGTTTCCTATAAATAAACGTTATAAATGTTATAAATATATCTCAGCCTGGAAAAAAAATCAGTAGAGATTGATCTCATGAGAATTCAAGAGAACACGAAATAATTCTTTTCACCTTTTCTTTTTTTTTTTTTGGAACAGTGAATCTCAAAGCACACATAAGGCTATTAATAAAGACACACAAACATTGGGTTGAAAACCCATTTGGATAGAAAAAAATCAAAGGCTGCTCATGGGATGTGAACCCACATCTCTTGTAGACATGAAAGCATTCAACCATTGACTCCCAACGGCAGCTTTCAACTTTTGCTATCCATAAAGGTTTTATCAACCCAATATTTACATGTGATTATTTATAGCTTTATGTGTGCTTCAAGATCCACTATTCCCAAAAAGAATTAATTCTCATTCTCCCAAAAGCTTATCAAATTCTTGTGTCAACAACATCATATGATTCTCACTGGTAAGAATAAAGTTTCTAAACTGAAGAAATCTGAAGGATTGCTTTGGTCCAGTGGTAAAACATCTGTCATGTGAACAGGAGATGTAGGTTTCTAGCCCCATGGGAAGCCTTTGACTTGTTCTATTCAAAAGAGTTTTTCATACCAATATTCACGCACTATTATTTACAGAATTTAGGGAGGGGTGAACTGGCTGAATTATTAACATACCAAGCAAAATGCTCAGTGATGTTTCATCCATCTTTACATTCTGAATTCAAATTCCACCGAGGTCAACTTTACCTTTCATCCTTTCAGTGTTGATAAAATAAGTACCAGTTATGCACTAGGGTTGAGGTGATCAACTTAACCCCTCCTTTGAAATTACTGGCCTTGTGCCAAAATTTGAGACCATCATCTGTAGCTTCATGTGTGTTTGGATATCCATTATTTCCACAAAAGAATTAATACACATTCAGGAGAATGGCTTCATGTGTTCTTCATGTTCAGAACAAAACAAAAAGAAACGAAAACAAAAAAAAAGACAAAGAATTAATGCTAATGAATTTATTAATGTATCAAAAACAGAAAATAAATTTAAAAACATTGTGTTAATAGTAATTTGGACTTGAATTTACTATTTCTTTTCACCATTCAAAACTAAATTTTCTTAAGAGGTTTTCTATTTTTTTTTTTAAAAAAAACATAATATATAAAAAGGTATATAAACAATGGTTTTGTCAAATTGTTAACAATATAATCGTGCCAGCACTAAATACCTCGTAACCATTTCTATAAGGATTCTCTCTCAATTTGCCTCTTGTCTATTCACCTGTCAAAAAACCAAAAGCATAAAATTGACAGATTCTTCATAAACTTCACTTTCTTCTCAACTACTTACCATTTTTTGTTTATTTTGTTTTGTTTTTCATCTTCATTTTCATATATCTTTCTTTTCCTCTCCTTCTCTCTCTACTTATCTCTCTTTTTCCCCTCTCTCATTCCCTCTCACCTTCTCTCACCTCCTCTCTCTATTTCTCTCTCAGTCATTCTCTCCTTCTCTCACTCTCAATGCCTTTTTCTTCCTTTCTCTCCTTTTGTCTCTTTCTCTCTCTCTCTCTCTCTCTCTCTCTCTCTCTCGTTCTCTCTCTCTGCTTCTCTCCCTTTTTTCTGTCCTTCCTTTCTCACATTCTCTGTCTCTCACTGCCATTTATTCTCTTCTTCTCTCTCTCCTTTTCACTTCCTCTTCTGTCTCACTTTCTCTCTCCATCTCTCTCTCTTTCTCCATCCCTCTCTCTCTCTCTCTCTTTCTCTAACTCACACAGCACACAAAAACAACACACACAACACATACACACAAACACACCACACACCACACAACCCACCACACCAAACACACACACACACATACACACACACTCTCTCTCTCTTAAGCTTTGTTTTCATTTTTCCTACATCTCACTGACTGTCAATTTCTCTGCCTTTTAAAGATTATAATTTCCCCCCAGAGCCTCATTAGCTCCCATTCACTCAAAACTATATCACCAACAGATTCCCTATAGATGTCATTTAGCATAACTAGACATCAGGACATCTCCATGAATATATTTTCTTAAGTATCATTGACGTTGCTGCTATGTTTTACTGTTGTTTCATATTTACAATGAAATCAAATTTAGATTCTCAAATTTCTTAAATGTTGTATTTAATTTTACTTGACATTAAATATGATTTATTCTAATTTGTTATACTGGTTTTTGTTTGCATCCGTATCACTAGAAGAATCTCCTCGCCTTTTTTCCTCTTAGTGTTTCTTATTTTCTGGAGTGTTTTGATTATTCAAAATTCTAAATAAACATATGAAGATATGCACAAAGTGCAGGTGTTCATACATACCCCCACACACATATATATATATATATGTATGTATATATATATATATATATATATATATATATATATAGATAGATAGATAGATAGATAGATAGATAGATAGATATAGATATATACATATATACATATATATACATATACAGATATATATATATATATATATATATATATATATACATACATATATATATATATAAATATACATATATATATAGATGCATATATGTATTTTATATATATACATATGTGCGTATGTATATATATATGTCTGTGTGTGTATATAAATGAAGGTGCTTGGCTTAGTGGTTAAGGCGTTTGGCTCACGATTGCAAGGTCATGAGTTCAATCTCTGGTGACACATTGTGTCCTTGAGCAAGACACTTTATTTCATGTTGCTCCAGTCCA
Source organism: Octopus bimaculoides (assembly GCF_046866305.1). Classification (NCBI taxonomy): domain Eukaryota; kingdom Metazoa; phylum Mollusca; class Cephalopoda; order Octopoda; family Octopodidae; genus Octopus; species Octopus bimaculoides. Next base: position 5,282,541 of record NC_142940.1, read on the forward strand.
CTCAGCTGGCAAAAATGAGTAGTACCTGTATTTAAAAGGGGCAGCCTTGTCACACTCTGTCACACTGAATCTCCCTGAGAACTGTGTCTGTGGAGTGCTCAGCCACTTGCACGTTAATTTTACAAGTAAGTTGTTCCGTTGATTGTATCAGCTGCGACCCTCATCGTTGTAACCAATGGAGTGCTCCTATATGTATGTATGTATGTGTATATATATATATATATATATATATACACGCATCCTTCTTTTATAGACACATACACACACACATATATATATACATACATGTATACATACATATATATATACATAAATGTATGAATATATGCATACATATATACATGCATATATACATATATATACACATATATAGGTACACATATATGTACAAATATTTGTATATATATATATATATATATATATATATATATATATACATGTATGTATATATGCATGTGTGTGTGTGTTTGTTTTATTTGACTGGTCTCTATTTTATCAGACTCTGAAGTCCAGATTATCTCCATCCTTATATATATATTTTCCACTGTTCTGTTACCATTTCTTCATGTTACAACTTCATCTTTACCACATCATCTTTATCACTTCCAAATCTTCCAGAGATGAAGAAATTCCAATACACCCTCCTCATCCCTGCCCCCATCATAACTCTCATTCGGTATCTAGGCCTCCTGTCTCCTTCAGTGACAACCAACATTTCTCTGGCTTTTATGTGTCGATACTTGTGTGTTGTCACACATAGTTGCATTGGATTTGAGGTTTCTCTCGGCATCTTCTGATCTTATTAACAGAACTTTTCATCCAGAAACATGAAGAGAGATAGCATTATTTCCTCTGAGGATGGTGATGTTGTTTAAAACAGTTGACATATATGAATAAATCTGTATGCCGTGAGGAAGACATGAATTCAAACAAATGTATTTGCAAACTTTATTAACTTAGTTTTAACAACATAGACCGTCGAAATTTCTAAGTTTTTATTTGATGTTGTTCACACTGTGTTGCTATTATTACCTCACTCTCCATTACTGTTGTCCAATATTATTAACTTTACTCTTCTACGTATTCACCATAGTTCTGTTCCTTCTTTCAAACATCATTCAACAAGTCTAACTTGAATTGTAGTCATTCCATGTAAAGTCTCCCTTCGCAGACACAAACATACACACACACACACATCCATATATCCACATACACAGATATGCACAGACACATACAAATCATCTCTACCATTGACACAAGGCCGGCAATTTCGGGGATGGGTGCTAGTCGATTACATCAACCCCAGGGATCAACTGGTACTTATTTCATTGACCCTAAAAGGATGAAAGACAAAGGTGACCTCAGCAGAATTTGAACTCAGAACACAAAACCAAAAGAAATGCTACTTAGCATCGGTCCTCTGTGCTAATGATTCTGCCAGCTCATCACATTACACCTACACATACATGTACACATACACACACACATATATACATACACAGACACTTACACACATATGCACATCCTGAAACAAATCAATACTTACACATTATATTCCTGTCTAATGACGTTTGGCTGTAAATTACTTTTCTGAAATGTAACAATTTAAAACAAATTTTAATGTTTTATGAGATCCGAGTCTTTGCACCTTTTCCAAAAAAATATTAAATGAAGCATCACATGATTTTACACTTACTAATTAAAAAGTTAATTAAATAGAAATTATACAAATTATTATAAATTTTCTTCGCAATGACTTTACCTTCGTTTCTTCTTTTTCTTTTCTGTTTCTTTCTAATTTTTTCTTTTAATCCCTTTAACTTCTAAGTTATTTTAAATGGAAACAAAACCAGGAGTGGTTAGTCAATTATTTTCACTTCAGTAGATTATTATTTGTAGATCAATTTTACCAAAATCAGTAGAATGAAAGTTAATGACATCATCAGTGGTATTTGAATGCTGAAACATGATGTACCAGGCAGTGTCTTACTTGTTGTTGATGAATACTAATACTATAACTGCATATTTCTATCATATTATGTATTAGTAACAGTTAAACTGACGTCACTATTATCAAATTAATTGAAAAAACAAAAAATAATAATAAAATGAGACAATTATAGCTGTTACTCACAAGCATGACCTCTTAGTTTGTACCAGCCTTTCATCAATTGTTTTAGGTGCCTGTGTGGTTGCAAACAAGCATAAACCACCCCTCCACCAACCCCTCCACCAACCCCTCCACCAACCCCTCCACCCTTGGTTCAGTGGAACGTATGTCAGTGGTTCCCAAAGTCTTTCAGGCTGCCCCCTTGGCTCCTGGGTCACATTTCTAGCGCCCCTCCCCCAAGCATAGACCAATTTCTGCAGAAAATTTTAAACAACTGTATTTGACAAATAAAACTTAACCTAAATAACCAGTTATTTTATTTGCCTTTACATCCATTGACCCCTTTTTTGCCACACCATTATTGCCCTCACTTTTCTTCAACACCCCCTGAATCTTTCCACCACCCACAGGGGGCAGTATAGATACAATGGGTTTTCGCACAGCTTCTGTCTGCTAAATTCACACAAAAGGCATTGGTCAGCACAGGGTTATAAAAAAAAAAAACATGTGGGCAAGGTGCTGTGCAGCAGGAGTGAACCCAAAAACACTCGGTTGAAAAAAGCAAGCTTCTTAACCACACAGCCATGCATCATTAATTATTTTTATAAACTCTGTGGCTTGAATTAACGTTATATTATCTTAACAACAAAAATACTTCCAGTACTTTTTTATATGTAAGCATTCTGTCGATGAAGAGAGCAGAAACAATGTTTAATCATCATTTGTTTTGATACGAAGTTTTCCCCATGCTGAGATGAATACAACCATCTTTTTGGATCCCAAATTTTCCTTCCGGGTTGTTTGGCTCCTTTGTTCGGAATATAAATAAATGTATCTATGAAACTCCTTCAACCTGAAATCGTGTACTGAAAATGTACTTAAATTACAACTATTTTTTCTATTTTGATATCTTGACATTTTTCTAATATAAATAAGAAATAGAAGAAAGAAAAAAGCAAACATAACTTTAAAAAAAAAAAAAAAGAAACAAGAGAAAATAGTTATTCTTTATGATTTTTTTTTAATGTTTTTTTTATGTTTCTTTTTATTGACCGAGGTACTCCAAGGTATTTGTTGTGTTTTTGAAATGCTTTTCACTTTTTTTTTTTAAATACCTAAAAAGATTTTTGTATTTTTTCTTTAAAATAATAATAATATTGACTCATTGATTTACAAACATGCTACGCATCATCATTGATAATCGTCATCATCGTCTTCGTGGTCATCGTCCTCATTGTCACCACTGCCATCACTACCACCATCATCATTACCATCATGATCATCATCATCATCATCGTCATCATCATCACTACAATCGCCACCATCATCACCATCACCACCATCACCACCACCATCATCATCTTCATCATCATCATCTTTACACAACTGTCCTCATCCATATGCATCACATGACTATACCAGTGCAGTTGTCTCCCTTGCACATCACATCTGATGCCTCTTATGCCCAGCTTTTCCCTCATGATGCTTACACTCTGTCACACATGCACACTGGCATTGCACATTGCACAGCCCGTGTTCCACTGCCCTGTAACATAGCAAAACATATAAACATGGGAAATATATACATTATTCTATGTTCTTGATGAGTATTTACATCACATAATCAGAACACACGCCTCATTCGTACCCCTTCTTCACATACTTCTTGCAGTCATTTCCCATGTTTCGCTAACGTGCCAAGTTGCACCTCATACACCATCATTAAACTATCTGCTCTTCATTCACTGTGAGAATCCCTTTGTTGCCCAACGAAGTAACAGTTCTTTGAACTTTTACCATTCCATACTTCCTCTGGCTCTGTGAAAATCACCAGCTTGTCTCTCACACACACTCAGAGATAGATAGACAAATGCACCTGAACACTCACACAAACACACACACACACACACAAAAAACATACATATATATATATATACATACAGTCTCTCACGCATATGATAATTCATGATGCAGTGACCAACCAATATCCAACAATCACTTCCGTAGCCCTCAAAAAGTGGGCCCTTTAACAGTTTTCCTCTGCATAAATACTCCCACACATTAAATGTCAAAATTAGCAAAGCAAAGCTGTAGAACTTTTTTTTAAATGTTAGTTATATGCTTCATTGCGAAAAAAAAAATCTCTTTCCTGTCTTTAGAAGAAGACTGAGGGATTATGGGTTAAAGTAATGGAAAATACGTAACCTCATTTTGAAATCAAAAATTCAAAGAAATCTGATATATTCCTCTAAGCACGTTTAAACACACCAAGATGTCTAAATACTAGCTGAGGATGTGGAATATAGGTGATGAGAGTTCAGAAAAATATATTTTGCTCAAATTTTTCTCTAATTCATTTATTTATTTATTTATATTATTTTATTCATTTATATTTAATGTTGGATGTCACATCAAAGAATTTATTTCTGTTTCCACCTCCTCTCTCTCTCTCTCATTCATATAAACAGAGATGAGGTCTAACCAGTGAGTTAGCCCCCATATGGTCGTTCACTCTACTAGAAATAGCAGCAAAGTCTTTCTTAAATTGTCCTCGGCCATCTTAGAAAAAAAAGGCACATTGGATAATATAGTCCTGGTTTCTCTGCATACAGAAAAAATTAGATTGGATTGTCATGGATGGAATACCATGACCATCATAGACTTGCTCAATCAGGGCCAAATAGCAACAACAACAACAACAAATTTGAAGGGTTTACTCGAGAGAGAAAGAGTGCGAGTGGGAGAGAGTGTGAATGTGAGATACAGTGGAAGCAAGAAATTTAACGAGTCGCTCATTCATACTTCAAGTATAGGATATCCTCACAAAATGTTAATTAACCATGCTGTAATGTGGAACAGATTTTTTTTTTTTCGAAGAAAAGGTTTATATATTTAAATTCCAACAGATTTAATAAATCAAGCTGTCATAATTATTTTATTTATTTATTTAGTCTTTTTAATTAAGATACATCTAACATAATGTTATTCATCTTCTTTCCAAAAAGTTGGTCATTTTTTTGTATTTGTATAAATTGCCAAGTACTTGCAAATGTACAGCATGTACATATACATTTATACATATATATATCCATGCATATATGTGTATTGAAATCATCATCATCATCATCATCGTTTAACGTCCGCTTTCCATGCTAGCATGGGTTGGACGATTTGACTGAGGACTGGTGAAACCGGATGGCTACACCAGGCTCCAGTCTGATTTGGCAGAGTTTCTACAGCTGGATGCCCTTCCTAACGCCAACCACTCAGATGATGATGATGATAATATATATATATATATATATATATATATATATATATATATATATATATAAATATATATATATATATATATATATATATATATATATATATATATATATATATATATATATATATACATATATATATATTATCATCATCATCATTTCAATACACATATATGCATGGATATATGTTTGCATACATACATATATTTATATATATATAAATATACATACATATATACACACACACAAACACACACACACACATACACACGCATACATGTATTCTGCTGTGTACTGGAATACATTTGCAGATTTCTCATTGCATAGATGCTTGAGTATAACAAGGTCTAATTGAAGATACTCGTACTTCTGTTAATTCTACACCAAAAAGAAAATGATAATAATAATGGTAATGATAATAATTATGATGACAATAATGATCCCACCCCCACCTAGTAGTAGTAGTAGTAGTAGTAGTAGTAGTTGTAGTAGTAGTTGTAGTAATATTCAGTCATACTGTAACATCTCTTATCCTTCAATCGCCCTAGGATGCTGGGTGTGTCTTGGCAAGTGATTGTAACAAAGATGCAGATTAAAAGTAATGATAATAATAATAATAATAATAATGATGATGATGATGATAATGATAATAATAATAATAATCCTTTCTGATATAGGCACAAAACCTGAAAAATTTGGTGGGAGAGAGCTAGTCAATTATATTGACCCCACTGGTCAGTTAGCACTTATTTCATCAACCCCACAAAAGATGAAAAGCTGAGGTGATCCTGAAGCATTTGAACTCAGAACGAAAAGACAAACGAAATGTCACCAAGCCATTTGCCTGGCATGTTAATGGTTTTATCATGTGCACATGTTACCAGTGTGTATTTACATATCTTTGTATTGAAACTGTATCATCTGCTTCATATAAAATTAGTATGGAGCTATTTGTATGATATTGCTAGAAGACCATGGCCGTAATGTATCATACATATTTACTGACCTCTGTCTCATAGATTAGACATCACTTGATGATATATTACAGCATCAAATGATGAAGAGTTTTATGGTCTGTAGTTCTGTGTTTAAATTCTACTTTAGTCACATTTACATCCAGTTAAGGTTAATGATGTTTTGGCTGAAAGTTGCTCACTGAGATATATTAGTGTATAGGATTAGTGCTGTGGTTAACAAATTTGTTTTCCAATGAAATTGTTCCAGTTTCAGTTTCATTGTGTGGTACCCTTGGGCAAATGTCTTTTACTATAGCCCCGGACCAATCAAAGCTGCATGAATGGATCTGCAAAACAGAAGCAGAAAGAAATTTGATGTGTATGCATGTTTGTGTGTGTTTAAGTACGTATGTGTTGGGGGACGGGGGCCCCCTTGTCTTGACATCATGTGGTGGTTGTAACTGATTAGCCATGTGGTAATATTACCTTATTTGGAATCATATAAGAGGTGTTGGAACAGGAAGGGCATGTGGCCAATGAGAATCTGCTTCAACAAATTTCATCAGACCCATGCAAGTATGGAAAAATAGACGTTAAAAGGAAGAAGAAGAGATGAAAATGACACACAACACACACACACACACATATCCGAACTCACACACACTCACACAATGATACTGATGTATATATGTAAATGTTATAACCATTTCTATATTCATAAATGATTTAACCAACCAATATTGAGTCACACGTTTTCCACCAGATCAGTTCAGATGTAAACCATCCACTTAATATGTTTAACACCAACATTTCTTAAACATTACACAGAAGACAACTGATCACCATGTAGCTAAGAATTTGGTACCAAAGACAGTACCAAGGTATAACATGCTATTTTTCTATGATAGACAGAAAAGTTCAAAGATAAACTATAGAATGACTGTAAATACAGTTGCTTAATTCGATTTTTTCTCTCTCTCCTAGGATCTCCAATTGAAAGTAAAATAATGTTCTCCAAGTTTTTTGAAACTGAAGAACTCATAAAAGAAATATACCTATCACTTCCAAAAGCTCCAAAATGCAAATGGTTTTTTATGTGTGTGATCTGTTTCCACTTTTACTGCAGGTAAAAGTATTTACAACTAATCTCAAGAATCGTACATGCACACAAACATTCTGTGACACATGCAGATACGTTTGTTTCTTAGTAACTAAAGTAGCCAGGTTTAGAAGTTGGTGTAACTAGTTTGCTATTTTAAAGCTATTTTGGTATTTGCTAAACTGACAGGCATTGCAGATATTCTTACAATTCTTCAAATGTTAATACCTATATCTTTCCCTGTGTGGTACGAAGTTTCCTTCCTAACCATGTGGTTCTGGGTTCAGTCCCAGAGCCACAAATGCAATGTATAGTTTTGTTACAGGTACACAATGCCCTTAATGGTCAATGACAATCTTCCTCCGACACAAGCGAACAGCCATTATGTATGTATCTATGTATGTACTCTTTTACTCTGTTACTTGTTTCATTCATTTGACTGCGGCCATGCTGGAGCACCACCTAGTTGAACAAGTGACCCCAGAGCTTATTCTAGTACTTATGCCATTGGTCTCTTTTGCCAAACTGCTAAGTTACAGGGACATAAACACACCAACATCGGTTGTCAAGTGATGGTGGGGGCACAAACACAGTCACATAAACATATATATATATATATATATATACGATGGGCTTCTTTCAGTTTCCATCTACCAAATCCACTCACAAGGCTTTGGTCGGCCCAAGGCTATAGTAGAAGACACTTGCCTATGGTGCTACACAGTGGGAATGAACATGGAACCATGTGGTTGGGAAACAAGCTTCTTACCACACAGCCAGGTCTGCGCCTATGTATGTATGTATGTATAAGTGATAGGTTCTTTTCAGTTTCCTTCTACCAAATCCATTTACAAGAGTTTGGTTGGACTGGTGTTATAGTAAAAGACCCTTACCCAAGGTGCTGCCCAGTGGGACTGAACCTGAAGCCACGTAGCCATCAAGCAAGCTTCTTAACCATGCAGCCATGCTAGAGATCAAGAAAGTGGCAAGTTATTTATTTCAAAGTTGAAAGAATAATTAAATATCTTTTCTGCAAGAGTTGAAAGAATTTTGTTTATTTTTAATGGTGGCCAATACTTGTCAGACAACATTGGACCCCATTGATCTTTACCTCCTCCCACTTCCCCCCACACATTATCATATTAAACACCACCGCTACTACCAACAACAACAACAACAGCAACAGCAACAAAAATCATCAAAGGCATTGAAGAAAAACCATCTATTTCTATTTAAAGAGTTCTCCATAGTTTTCGGTGAACCATTATCCAATATATATATTATAATAGGAACTGAAATACAGAGAGTGGTAAGTGTTATTAACTTCCTACATTTTGCCTACTTTTAACCAAAGACGTCTCCACGTTCAAGAAGAAGCGTTTTATGGTATACTTTATCGAACTTTTCTTTCAGTTTTTATAAGTGTTGTTAGTTGGTCATATACAATGAAAAAAATAAAATAAAATAAAATAAAAATTACAATAAATATTAAATACAAATAAGTGAATATTATAGAAGTGAAGATAGAAAGAAAGGAAGGAAGAAAGGAAGGAAGGAAGGAAGAGAAAATGGTTTGACCATAACTGTTTAGCATAACTGGAATTCTCTGAGGCTGTTAAGAATTGCTAAGCTAATAGGTGAATGGGAAACAGAGGAAAAGATAAGATACACCTTTAATATTCAACAGTGGCATATACATACATACACACATACATACATATATACATACATACATACATACACACATGCATACATAAACACATACATGTATGTATATATATATATATATATATATATATATATATATATATATATATATATATATATATATATATATATGTATGTATGTATGTATAATACATACATGCATATATACATACCTATACATAGATACACATATATGTAGATAAAAACATACATATATAAATACATACATGATGCTTACATACGCACACACACACACACAGATATGCACACATACAAATGTATATACATAATTTTATACCTCCATCCATCCATGCACAAAGTGACACACACAGACACAAACACAGACATACATATATTTATACATATAGACACACATAGACATATATGCATGTATATATATACACATAGATATACCTACCTAAATACATGCCTACATACATATATATCATTACATGAGTATTTTCTGTGAAGACAGCTCTAAGTTTATATCTGGCTGTTATTGCAATGCCTGATCACATATCAAATGTGTGAGGGCAATGAGTATGTAACTTTTATGCAACACCAAGAAAGAAAGGACAGCAGTTAGTGTTGATAAATCCAATAAGATGCTTATATATAAGAGAGGAAGGAAAGAAAATGTGGATTTTTATGTCGTTCTTAATAAAAATCAAGTCACACACTTGATTCTCTTTTCTTTTCTTTTTTTTAACTACCTGATCTCTGAACTGAAGAATTCTGAATGTCTGAGAATAGTAATGATATTGACTATAAAGATTCCGATGTTTAATATGTTGACACGGGGAATTATATAGTGGTGGTGGTGGTAGTGGTGGGTTCTCACATATGTTAATTTAGTGTATTGGAAAACATCGATTACCTGTGATAATCCAGGCAATTAGTAGGCAAAAATTCCCACTAGAGAGTGTTTAAAATCTAAAGTCTGTAAAATGAATAACATCATCATTGTTTTATCATCCACTTTTCCATGCTTCCGTGGTTCAGATGGAACTTGTTAAGGCACATTTTCTATAGCTGGATGCCTTTCCTGTTGCTAACCAGCACCTGTTTCCAGGTATGTAATATTACCTCATGGTAAAGTGGCACACTAGCAGAATCATTAGCATGCCGGACAAAATGGTTAGATGCATTTCATCTATCATCATCTTCTGGAGTCAAATCCACTTTCGTCCCTCCAGGGTCAATGAAACAAGTACCAGTAAATTCCTGGGGTCAATGTGATCGACTTACTCTCTCGTCTGAAACTGCTGGCTTTCGGTAAAAATTTGAGAGCAATATTACCCCATGGTCAAACATATATGTATTTTGAAACCAATAAAGTAACCCAACAAATGTGTTATTATAATACGAGCTGGCCCTATGCCTTCAAAAATGACGACTGATTGTAGTATTTTAAGAGACCAATAGAATATGCACCAGGCTTACAAAGAATAAGTTCTGTAGTCGATTTATTCAGCTAAAGGCAATGCTCCAGCATAGATACAGTCAAATGACTGAAACCTGTAAGTGAATAAAAGACTATAATAGCTAACTGATATAAATGTTGTTTGACTGGTTGGTTGGCTGGTTGGTTGGTCGGTCGGCCGGTCGGTCGGTTGGTTGATTTCTCCAGTCATACTTTACATTGTACAGAGAGAAGAGACAACACATAGGATGACTGCACATACTTAGCTTGGTGACAGGCAATGAGTAAATGAACACCTACATACACAAGTGACAGAGAAACAATTATAGAGACAGTGAAAGAGGTGTTAACTTAGGCTTAGGTGTACGTACGAATAATGTCATCTGGTTCCTCCAGCCTTACAGTAACAGGCCACGTCACACAAATACAGAGCATAATATTAATTAATGAATGGCTCTGAAGAAGCTATAAGATGTTACACAAGCACTCAGTTCTGAGAGCACTACTTCTCGTTGCAGAAACAGTTGTAAGCCTTGAAGTTGATTACATGATTCTTGTTCCTAAGAGGCTGAAACTCTTGTTTGATGGGTGTTCTTCTACTAAGGATTTCTCTTGCTGTTCACTAACCCCATAGCGAGTTTCCACTCATTATATATATATATATATATATATATATATAGGTTCAAAAAAACACCAAAAAACAATAACAAAAAAGTGAGGACGTGATACAGATAGTGTTATTGGACGCTCGGGAAAGGAAAGAGAGAGAGTATGACGTTTCGGGCGGAGCCCTTCGTCGGAAAGATGGAAAGTTCAAAGAATGGAAAAACGGAGGAAGAGAAAAATGGCACCGATGCCCACGAGGTTACATTGTATATATATATATATATACACATAATGCTTTTCTTGGACTGTCTGCTCTTTCCTGCTTTTCCATTTCTCTGGACTTTTTCTTCTTTCCACCAAAGAACTCTGTTCAAAACATCACTTCTATTTTACCATATAAAACTTTCATTGAGTGTCAATCTAATTTACTTAAAGTGTATATCCAATTAACTGTTTATTGTTTCTGTTTTCCGTTATTTTTGCTTTGCTTATATATATATGTATATACACACACACATATATATATATATGTTTATATTATCCAACATAGAATAGGTAACACTTAATAAATTAAATAAAAACTGAAGTATACTTTCAAACAAAAGACGATGAATGGAAGCTGAGAAATTACCCTTTAAGACGTTCTTAACAAAAAAAAATCAGAGAAACTTTATTTCATTTCGTCTCAGTTACTTTTTCAGAAAGAAAAAAAAAAAAATACCCCGAAATTCTTCAGAGTAAAATTCAACCGTAGATTAGTCAATTAAACAAACTCATTTTGTGAAGAAGCGATGCAGAAAACTCTCAGAACTTTTCAGCCTGCTGCTTTATTTAATTCTTGAAGATTTCTTTTTAGTAAGCTGATCTTCTCTAAATCAACTGCTAAATGTACTGTTTACCTGATCTTAGAGATGAAGAGAGAAGAAAAACTGATATGTTTTTTTTATCAAAGTTGCTTATTTTATATATTCATTACAAAAACACAGCTGTAATACATGCATACATACATATAAAGATACATATATATATATATATATATATATATATATATATATATATATATATATATATATATATATATATATATATATATATATATATATATATATATATATATATATATGTAGATAGATAGATATAGATACCAATACATATGTATCTATATATGTATACATGTATATGTGTTTATACATATATATATATGCATGTATACATATATATATACATATATATATATATATATATATATATATATATATATATATATATATATATATATATATATATATATGTATGTATATATATATATATATACATGTGTGTGTTTGTGTGTGTTTGTACATGTATGTGAAAATGAAAACGCTCCCAGCTGTTATTTTATTTTTAAAATGCCATTTCTTTCTTTCCTTTCTTTCTTCTTTTGAAAAAAAAACAAAAAAAGACTCATTAATTAATTTATGTTCAGGTTCGTTGTCCCTGTCACTCCACCTTAACAACAGTGTTGCTAGGTTCAGCTACAAGGAGAGGATTATAATTATATTCAGGACCAGATAGTATCATATTTTAGTTTTAATTAAGGCAACTTGCCATTTTAAAATTTAAGTTTTGAAGGTAAGAATAATGTAGAATATTACATTAAATTATGGCAGTGTGGTAAGAAATTTGCTTCCTGACCACATGGTTCCAAGTTCAGTCCCACTGCATGGCACATTGGACAAGTATATTCTACTACAGACTTGGGCCAAACAAAGCCTTATGAGGGGATTTGGTAGATGGAAACTGAAAGAAGCCTATCTTGCATACACATATGTGTGTGTGTGTTTGTCTCCTACCATTACTTTGACAACCGTGTTGGTTTGTTTAAATCCCTGTAACCAAGTGGTTCAGCAAAGGAAATTTATAGAATATGTACCAGGCTTAAAAAAAAAAAAATGCACAATAAATACTGAAGTTGAGTTGTTTGACTGAGCCCTTCAAAGTGGTGGCCCAGGAGGGCTGCAGCTGAATGACTGAAGCAAGTAAAAGATAATAGAAAATACATTCGAACCAAATTACAGCCTAAAGTTATAAATATATATATATATATATGAGGGACTGGACAAATGAAAGAAAGAGCACTGAACATGTATATATGTAACCGCTGGTGATTTTCGTCCCTCTTCCTTCTTTTCCTTTGGACTTTCCTGGTTTTCGTGTTTCCGACAAAGTGCTGTGCTCGAAACATAAAACAACAACTCTCTTCCTTCACCGAGCATCATATATAAATATATATATATATATATATAAAAATATATATATATATATGTATAAATTGAATTAATGAAGCTTAATAATGAAGTCAAACCAAAAAGTGATATCTTGAAATCATTTAATACATATACTTCAGGTTTGCATAATACATGATAGTCAAAGGAGGTCATATCTTACTTTTGTAGGCTGAAAGGCAACCTCACTAGTGCAGCTACTATGACAAAAAAAAAAACAAAAAAACATCAAGTAC
>NC_142940.1:5303710-5363710 GCF_046866305.1 Octopus bimaculoides
TTTTCATGGAATCACAAGTGAAAAGAAATAAAAAGATATTAGGTTACATATTTAAGTATGGTATGGTTGTGTGTGGTTAACAAATTTATTTTGCTGTCTCATAGTTCCAGGATCGATCCCACCAAATGATACATTGAGCAAAAGTTTTCTTCTTGGTCCTGAGTGCACCAGTATTTTCCTTTTGGTTGATTGATGTATTTTGCAAATGAAGTTTGGCAGACAGCAACTGTCTGGTAGAAGCCTTCCATATATACCACAGTGAAGAAGATGACGAGAAGGAGGGGGAGGAGGATGGAGGCGGTGGTAGTAGTAGTAGTGGTGGTGGTGGTGGTGGTGACAGTTGAAAAAAAATCGATGACAACAAAATCTGTGTCGACTGATTGGCAGGTTTTGTGAGACTGTGCCTTATGCTGATGAGATCTAATAGGGCGAAACATTATTTGTTTCAGTCTGAAGGTTATGGCCATACTGGAGCACCAGCTATGCAATTGCTAATGCTTTAACACTACTTAGCTCTAATCAACTGGCCACCTCCCCCAAAATTTCGGGCCTTGTGCCGAGAGTAGAATAGACTGTCATTAGTATTTTGTATTGTTCTTCTGTCTGCTTGAGTTATGATACTAATTATTCAGTCAATATAAACAGGCAATAGCACAGGTGTTACACTGATATTTCAGTCAATTTAGAAAAACAATAGTCCAGGTATGACTGTAATTTTGCAATCAGTATAGAATGACAATAATCCAAGTATGACTGATTTTTCAGTTAGTCCAGGTATGACTAATTTTCCCATCAACATAGGCAGTAGTCCACGTAGGACACGAATTGTTCAAACAATATATAGAGACAGTACTACAGGTGTGAGTTTAAATGAAGACAGTAGTCCAGGTATGATACTAATTATTCAGTTAGTATATACAAGCCATAGGTCAGGCATGACAATGATATTTCAGTCAATTTAGAACAACAGTCCAAGTGTGACTGTAATTTTTCAATCAATATGGACAGACAACAATCCAGGTATGACAATGATTTTTCAATTAATCCAGGTATGACTAATGTTTGCATTAATATAGAAAGCCAATATTCCAAGGATGACAATGATTGAGGACAATAGTCTAGGTATGATACTAATTGTTCAGACAATTGAGAGAAGGTACTACAGGTGTAAATGCAAACGAACACAGTAGTCCAGGTATGATAGTAATTGTTCAGTCTCAGTCAATGTAGATCATAATTCAGGTAATAGTTCCGTAAAAATAAACAGCAATCCAGGTATGATGCTAATTGTTGAGTCAATGAAGACAGGAGGCAGCCTAGGTGTGAAAGTAATTGAAGACAATAGTCCAGGTGTGATTAGTAATTGTTCAGGTAATGTTGTAATCCAATTAATGGCTCAGTCAATGTCGATAGTAGAAGTGTGATAATAACAGAAAAATGATTACTAATAATAATTAAGTATGAATTGATTTCTCATGAAACACATTTGCTAATATCTTACTAACCAACCATTACATTTCGTAAAAAAAAGTCACAGCTCATTTAGCTTAATGGCATAGAGTACTAAGATGAAATTTGAGAGGATCAGGGTTCAATTCTCTATAGCATCTGGCTGGCCCCTTTTTCCATCTTCTAAGAGTATTCACCCAATTTTCCAAGTTGTTTCCACAGCTATTCTGCATTCAAGATTTTCTTTATTTTCAGTAAAATACCAACTCACTTAGTACTTCTAAGTTGGTTTATATAAAAAAAAAAAAACGTTTTAACAAAAACAAATTATTTTCTTATTACTGTTCTTTCACACAATAGCGCACCGTAGACAGACCTCTCTATTAAACCTGCTTCAAAACATGCATAATCTACAGGTGTAAATATATATATATATATATATTTACCTGTATATATACAGGTATATAACTGTATCATATATATATATATATATATATATATATATATATATATACACACAATGTAAATGCAGTTGCATGTTGCAAGTCTGGAAATATGTCTATATATATATATACATGCATATATATATATATGTGTGTGTGTGTGTGTGTGTGTATATGCATGAATTTGTATATACTTGTGGATGTATATACATGCATAAATTATATATATATATATATATATATATATATATATATATATATATATACATATATATATATATATATATATATATATATATATATATATATATATATATATATATATATATATATACATACATATATAAATAGATAGATAGATAGATAGATATAGATATTATTATATATATGTGGATATATATATATATATATATATGTACACCCATGTATTCATATGTGTGGGTATGTATTAGCACACTTAGCCAGAGGATTGTAAGTACAATTGTTTGTAGTAATTTTTTATTTCATTAATTTTTTTTTTTTTTTTTCAATTTTTAGCATTGTCTGGTGCGAGAACATAACTAAATCAGAAAGAGACTAACAAATCATTTAATTTATCTGTCTTGACTGTTCCATGCTTACCACTTTCTCATTCTGTCTCCTCTCCCCACCACCACCACCACCACCATCATTTCTCTTTCTTTCACTGTCACACTGATGTTAAAAGATGATGATGATGATGATGATGATGAAGATGTACATGTTGATAAATATATTGTACTGAGATTTTCCAGGTATGTAGGCATGCATTTGTGCAGGTGTGAACATGCTGTCAATATATCTAAATTTCAAATATCAGGAAAAACAAGCATGTCTACGTATGATGCTTAGTAAACGTATATATACATGCACAAACATGCCCATGTCTGCATGTGATATATTTTATACTTGTATAGATAAGTCGATATCTATTATATACATGTACATCACTACAGATAAATAGATAGACAGACAGACAAATGGACAGACAGACAAATGGACTGACGGATGGACGAATGGACGGACAGAGGGATCAATTCTGTTTTTCCAAATACCTACAATGCACAGTTTTACTAAACTCCTCATATCCTTAACTCCAGTGTTTGGTATGAATCAGAAAATAAATACAAAGCATGGTATCAGTTAATAAATGAATGACAAAAGAAAAGGAACTACATAATCACCTTCAAAGGCTTACAGCTGTTTTGGCTATAATGGACTGTGCACCCAAAACACACAGACACCATATATATAGGAACATAGTTATCTGTAACTTAATACATTAAAGTGTTTCCCTAATGATCTATTGTGGTTGAGTACTTAAATGCACTCGGAACACCTAATGAAGGGTCCCAAAAAACCAGAATGGTAAAACACACAAAGGGACTATAAAATAAACTTGTGTTTATCCTTATTTGTCATATATATATATATATATATATATATATATATATATATATATATATTTATATATATACACACACGCACACATGCACAGACACATGTATATATATGTGTGTGTATATATATATATATATATATATATATATATATATATATTTGAGATTAACTGAGTTAGAGGTTAATGTAACCGTCTAAGGGATAGAAGTATCCGATACACTACCGGTATATTACCTATGCTTAAACATAGGCATACATATGCTAGCATATTATGCTCATATATTATAAGTAAAGACAAAGATAAGCATGAGTTTATGAAGAATCAAAATTTAAGGAAGACAGAAAATTGAAGAAAAATTCGATGAACAACAATTGACTTACATCAATTATTATTTATTAATTCAATACAAATAGATTGCATCCCGAGATTAAGTGCATTGTTGAAAGATGCAACATGCTACCCAATTCAAGAATTGAACCAACAAACCTAATGATCATGACTCCAACACTCTAACCACCAGACCACATGTCTTCACTTAAACTGTAGTTGGTATTAAATGATCAATTATGTTATTGATCAGACTAGTGGATGTTGTTATACACCGCTGGTTACAATGCACTTTGTATTGGGTTAGCTTTCAAATGATGCTGGCTAGGTGAGCAGATCAACACTCCATCTGATCAGAAAGCTAGTCCATCGCAGGGTGTGCCTGTTTACAGTTAAGTGGACTGGGGCAACTTGAAATGGAGTGTTTTGCTCACAAACACAATGTGCCACTCAATTCAATATTCGAACCCACCATTGCTAGATCTTAAGGGCAACACTCTAACCAGTAAGTCACATGCCTTCACATGAAAAAAAATTTTTTTTTAATAATAATAATAATAATAATAATAATAAAGGTAAACAATGTAAACTACAATGAATGTGCCAAACACGAAACTGAGGCAGAAATTATTTGTATATTTGTTGAAGAAAAATCGAAATATTTGCTCAATATTGCTGTTAATATCTTTGAAAACAAATAATGGCATTAGAAGACAATGGACAATATTTTCCATTGTCCTGGTTGTCTTCAATACAGGATTCATTGTTCTCTCACTGTCACTATCACACTGCACAGATATTGTTGTAAGGACTGTTATATTTGTGTTTTTTAAACTGTTACTTCTTTATTTGCTCTCTCTCTCTCTCTCTCTCTCTCTCTCTCTCTCTCTCTCTCTCTCTCTCTCTCTCTCTCTCTCTCTCTCTCTCTCTCTCTCTCTCTCTCTCTCTCTCTCTCTGTACAGCTACAATAAGAAGTAAACTAAACTCATGCCATGTCAACAGACCATCAGAAAGAGATGTATACACATTCCACATAATTATTCCTTTAAACTTGGAGGTGAAGGTTTTAGGGTCAAAGTTACAACTTACCCCCTCTCTCTCTCTCTTTCCTTTAATCTTTGATCACATGACTGTTACTGAGTAGGATTTTCTGTTTGCTTTTAATGAAACATCATCATCATCATCATCATCATCATCATCATCATCATTGTTAGCATCGCCACCACAATCATCATCATCACTATCATTATCGTCATCATCATTATCGTTGTCGTCATCATCATCATCATTATCGTCACTAAATGCCTGTTTTCCATACTGGTGTGGGTTGGACAGTTCAACAGATATAAGAACTCCATCACACTGCCGAATTCCAAATCTGAAATTACCAGGGTATGTGAACATATGGATAAGTTCCTGTTGGTGAACTGAAAAAAAACCACCTTCTCCAAATTGAGCAGTTCATGGTTTGTGGAAAGAAACTGCCAAGCAAGAAAATATTCTAAAATGTATGGAACACTCTTAGAATTTCAGTTGGAGTTTCCATAAAACAAATTGCAGACCCACTAATAAAAATGGCTGACATTTTGTAAATGTTTATTCATAAAAATATATGCATGCATACACACACACACACACACACACACACACACGCACACACATACACATATATAAAATCTTTTGTGTTTTTTTTTATAAATAATTATATAAAAGCTCTATATTTGTTTAATGCATTGAGCACTTCCCTGAAGGATGCTTACTTTTCTTAAGTCAATAATAATTATTATAAAAGATGTAGTTGTGTTTGTATGTATATGTCTATATTTGAGTGTAAGTATATGTATATAGAAACCATAGATCAATACAAAATCCTGTAGAATGCAGTGAGCACATCAGACCACTATTCCTATAGAATATATGTAAGCCACACATAAAACATATTACATGAACCAATGGTACACCAGCAACAAGGCTGATGATCCCGATAACCTGAAACTCATAAGATAGAATACAAAATACATCACATCCAATTCTAAACTGTCTTTGCTAATAATAATCCTTTCTTTTATAGGCACAAGGCCTGAAACTTTGGGAAGGGGTCTGGTCGGTTACATCGAACCAGTGTTTCACTGGTACTTAATTTATCGATCCTGAAAGGATGAAAGGCAAAGTCGACCTCAGCAGAATTTGAACTCAGAAAGTAACAACAAACAAAATACCGATAAGCGTGCTAACGATTATGCCAGCTTGCTGCCTCATCATTGCTAGTAATGATGATATAGTATCAAAATAGTAAAGATAGATACATCCTTGTCATCATAAATCAGGAAGGTGAATTGGCAGAGTCATTACAGCATTGGATAGAATACTTTGCAGTACTTGTTTTAATTCTGCATGTTCTCAGTTCAAATCCCTCCAAGGACAACTTTATCTATAGAGGCAACACACTTGTGTGAAATGCAACTAAATGAAAGAAAGAACTCAATATGGTAGATTTGGTGGAATAATTTCTATGCACAGCTGAGTCTGTTTGAGTTGATACTTGGAGTTTCTTGTTCCTGGTTCTCTGATGGTTGAGGAACTGGAATGAGAAACCTAGAGTAACAACTTGCACACATTCGCTAAACACACCAACCCACTCGAACATGCAGTGTTGAATCTGCTCTCAGTCATGTATATACATCCATGTACACACACACATATCTACACTCACTCGCTCATATATGCTCACTTCTTATCTGCTCTTCATCTCTTGAAATAAAACATTTGTCCTGGTAAACATGGACAAAGTATTTGCTGTCACTAAAAAGATAATCACAACCAAACAAAGACAAAACAAAGTTGATGGTCTGTATTGAAATAGAAAAGCATTACTTTTATTTAAAGTTTCAGTTGTGTTGTTTTTGTGTGTGGATAAGGAAGGGTGCTGAATGAGATTCCAAACAAAAAATACATGTTTGCCTGTTCCCCCACCCACCCACCCTGAAAAGCTTATTTCTTTCTGAGAAATGAGAAATAATGTAAACATCAATGGAGAAGAATTCTATAGTGTTTGTAGGAAATGAAAGTTAATTGCAACCATTTTTATTGATGTAGGAAGATGTCTTGGTTCTGCACAGATCACATATTTTAGGCTACATTCAGATATTTTTTTCATAAAATAAGCTAGAGAAAAAAACAGGGAGAAAGAGAGAGAGAGAGAGATAATAACTGAAAATAGGGAAACAATTGTTGAGAATATACATATTGAAGAATGGAAAAAGCAATATAAAATGAAATATTAAGATTTAATATAATTTATGGATAGAAATAATGAGATGACATAGCTGAAGTAAGATGTATACGAATAAATAATGATAGTCTATAATAAAATTATATATACATTTTGAAACGTATAAGTGGATATGCGATGAAAACATTATTTGTTTGAAAGGTAGATATAATATCAATGTAGTATTCACAATAAAATGATAAAATGAACAGAAAAATAAAAGTATGTTTTCCATATAATGAAATAAGAATGTGATATGATATAAACATAATGTTTAAAGTAAAATAAAGAATACATATAGATAAAGAGATAAAATGTATACATATGAAATATAAAGGAATAATAATTCCAAAAGCTAGCATATAATGCATAAATAGCTTATACTGTGTAAGAATAGAGAATATCCACTAGCAACCTCCAACCATCCACTTCTACTCATTTTGTATCTTCAGGGTTCACCTAGATGCATCATCATCATTATTTATATCTCTTTCCAAATCCACCCAATCACTCCCACACCGTTTTCCTAAAACATGAGTAGTCGTGTGTCTCCTCTACAGCAAGAAAGCTGTTTTATCCCTGCCCCTTCTCTCATAATCCTTATCTTCTTGTATAAATCTGCCCCCCTCAAGGCTGGTAGTCCTGAAAACTGTGTGGTCACTTCATTAGTGCTGGTGGCATGGAAAACAGTACCCACTGCACATTCTAAAATGGTTGGTATTAGGAAAGGGCATCAGTTTGTAGAAATCTTTCCAAAGCAGATTCTGGAACATAAAATGCAGTCCTGAAACCCATCAATGGAGGTGCAGTACTGAGTGTGTGTGTATATATATATATATATATGTGTGTGTGTGTGTGTGTGTGTGTGTGTGTGTGTGTATACATACATACACACATACACACATACATACATACATACATACACACATACACACATACATACATACATACACACAGACATACATACATGCAGGCATACATACATACATACACACATACATACATACACACATACACACATACATACATACATGCAGGCATACATACATACATACATACGCATAACTATGACAAACAGCAACAGGGGAAAACGACAATCATAACAATAACAACAATGACAGTGTTAATAATGAGAATGCTGCTGCTGATGATGATGATGATGATGACGAGGATGAGGATGAGGAGGAGAAAGCAGGGAAGGAGGATTACAATGACGCCAACATCGACAATGGTTCTTTTACACCAAAACAAAGAACATCTACAGGCAAAAATATAAATCAGTGAGAGTATTCCTCACCAACGTTTATCCTTTAACACTGACATGTAGCATTCTTATGTACATGCAGCATTCCTATCTACATGTAGCATTCTACGACCATATTTTATCTCTTCTTTTTTTTTTTTGTTTCTGTTTGAACTTTTATTTTTATAGTTTGTCCTACATATTCTCTGCCAACCTGTTACGGTTTCATTCGATCAATGTTTTGATTGGAATACTTCTCAACACATTCTTTAGGATAAACTATAAACATGTTATGTTGTGCTTTTCACTCAGCTTCCAGGGCAAGCTTTCTTATGGCTGGTATTGATTATCTAAGAATTTTTTGGTTTTTATTGGTGCCATTATGTCACAGAAACACTGCTGAATCTTTGCAGTTACTTGTGACCACGTTGCTTAAAAAAGAAATCTTCTTAATTCCATTCTGTGTTTAGCATAATTACAGTTGGAACTCATAGAAATAAAAATGGTAAATTATTCCACCAGAGTATGAAGACATTGCAAATGAGAAGTGTCAACCATCTTAACCTATTATTAGAATTGATTGGTTATTGATTTATTTTTCCAATAACATTGTACCTGATAGGAAAACAATGATTAGTGAACCTCTAAGTGGTTGCTCTACCTGCTAAAGATAGCAGCTAAATCTTCCTAAAATCGTATCCTACTGTGTTACAAAAGAATGGACATATTAGATATTATGTCATCCTATATGGTTTTAGAATGATAGGATGCTCATGTTCATAGTTTCGGTGAGAATACAGGTTCACAGGTTCACATGTGGTCCCCAGTCACATGGATACACACTTTAGAATAGAGTGATTCTTAGCACCTCATCTTGCCATTGATTGTCAACAGTCACAGAGGATCCACTGACCAATTCTTTGCTGATTATCAGAGCAGACATAGCCTAGTTTTGAAGTTGGTTCTAGAGACATGCTTTAATAAAAGTTAAGGGATGGGTGCCTCACTCCCAGTGGTCTTCCAGCATGCCAGATACCAATCCGGAATTTCTAAGGGCCTGTGCTACTGTTAGATATTTGCTAAACCTACACTAGGTTCATCTGTGCAGAGGTATGTGGCTTAGTGTTTAGGGTGTTGGCCCCATGATCATAAAATTGTGTTTTCGATTCCTGATCTGGGCAATGCATTGTGTTCTTCAGCAAAACACTTCAATTCACATTGTTCCTGTCCACTCAGCTGGCAAAAGTGAGTTAATCCTGCAAAGGACTAGCGTCCCATCCAGGTGGGGAATATATATGCCGTGAAACCGGGAAATCAGCCCTTATGAATCAGTATGACTCAAGAAGGTAACTTTACCTACTTTAGGTTTATCTGTCTCTTCAACAAGTCTTGTTTACGGTTCTGCTGGGTTTCTAGCAACCCTCCTCACCAGGCAAGCCTAGTAGGGGTGCCAGTCTAGTCACCAATGACCCAACCATCCAACAGGTTGTACTGGTTTCCATGTTACCAGTAGCATTCTTTAGTTTTTATTGGTTTTGTAATATTAGAGACACACCGCCAAGTCTTTGCAGTTACATGTGACCACATTGCCTAAGAAAGAAATAAGTAGCACTCGTGAGAGACCTCACAAGTGATTTGACATACATTTTGAGATTTATGTCCTTGCTTCGGTAAATTCTTGTTACAAAATTTCTCTAATAACAACCAATTACTAAAATCTAATTTTACCTTGCTGAGGCTAATATGGTAAGGTATCTTGGGGGTTTCAAATGCAAATAGAAATTGTCTCCAGCATTCCTTGTAGCAACAGGACTAATTTCAGCAATTAGTTTACCAGGCTTATTTCAACACTTTGGTCGTTAACCTTCACGGTTTAAGTCTTGGCTTCAGTCAATAGGAATTTATGTAAATTTTTCAATTAACAGAAATTCCAGTCCAGGCTATACCATATAAACATTCTTACATGCAATATGAAAATATTTTAAATAGACATATATATTCTTAAAAATAAATGTATGCATGCACATTAGTCTATTTACACAAGTATTAGTGTATATATATATATATATATATATATATATATATATATATATATATATATATATATATATATATATACATATATGTATATATGCATATATACAAACATATATATGCATGTGTGTGTTTGTGTGTGTATGTATGGTTATATATGAAAGTCTGTGGAGATTTTACCTGTTGACACATCTTTAAGTCAAATTTTTCTTTCAGACATTCTTACCATATCTTTTTGCCCAGAGGGATAAACAAACAAATAAATAGTAAAAAAAGAAAGAAACTAATTTTTATTTTCATTGAATTAATTATCGAAATTTTTGGTTACAATAGATTGGAATTAATTTGTTCATTTAGTATTATGTAGATGTAATATTTCACCACTAATTCCAAAACTTGATGATTTTTATGTAATTTCAAAAAAAAAAAAGACATTTACTAAACAATTGCTTGCCAACATAAAACAACATAAAAATTGAAAAAAATTGAATTTTTCACAAATCTTCTCTTATGTCATTTTATGGTATCTTTTTATAGAAATTTTCCTAATTATTAAAATAGTTCTGTTCTAAAACGAAAACAGGAAATGCAGAATCATTTCTAAACACAATTAATTAGGTGTGGCTGTATGGTTATGTGGCTCTATGGTTAAAAAGCTTGCTTCCTAACCATGTGGTCTTGGGTTCAATTTCCATTGTGTGGCACCTTCAGTAAGTGTCTTCTGCTATAACTACATGTTGACCAATGTGTGAAAGGAAGAGGTGCTTGATGAATAAGGAAGGAAGGGGTGAAAAAAATCAGTGTTTCAACTCTGTGTGAGTATATGTGTGTATGTGTATGCATGTACTAGGGAAGTATGTGAATGTTTGTATGTGTGATTATTATGTACTTTATTTTCTACCTTATTTATATATAAAATGCTACAATTAGCCATCAATTTTGATGGCACAGGGTCAGCTAGTGTTAAATAATGATGATCGTGTTGTATAAAGTTTATATAGTCTCTTTCCAAAAACAAAAGCACAGCTCTCTCTTCTGTCCAATATTAAAGTCAGTTATACACACACTGTATTAATAAACCTAGTCCTTTCCTATTTGAAAGCTTAACAATCTAATCCTTTCCTATTTCAATCCTTTTGTTACAGTATTTCTGTTGAAATACACTGTAAGTTTTACAGTTAATTTTGGAAATAATGAAGAATTTAGTAAAACAATTATTGCTAAGCTCATGAAGCATGGCCGGCTGGAAGAATTATGAACATGTTGGACAAAATGCTTAGCAGACTTTCTTTCAGTTCTTTACATTCTGAGTTCAAATGGAGCCAAGTTCAACTTTGCTTTTCATCCTTTTGGGGTTGATAAAATGAAATACCAGTCAGATACTGGGGTTAATGTAATTGACTAACCCCTGTTAATTACTGGCCTTGTGCCAAAAGTTATTAAGGTGTCGCTTGGAATATAAATTAATGTAAGATTTGATGAGATGTTTTAATTTGGATCACTTTAACATTTTTGATACCAACCTGACTGAAACCACCTCTGGCTCTGTAGTACAAATGTCTTGTTTTCATAAGTTTAGAATTAAAAGTCTTTGACAAAACCTTAGTCACAATTTATGTTCCTAACACTAGCTTAATGATAACTAAGTTATTTTACTAAATTCTTTATGTTTGAAATTAATTGAGAAAAAAAAACACAGAGCATCTCAACAGAAATATGGTAACAAAAGGGTTAAAACTGTAATTTTATATCATAGAACTCGGGAATGTCTCAGGCAGGTTTGGTACTAAAAGAGTTAAAGTTATCAATTTCAAACAAAGAATGCCTATGAACCAAGAATTTATAGTATCACCTGGTCTTTTCCACCAACTCATGAAAGCAATTTAAATTAATATTTTAAATGAGGCCAGTGATATGAGGCAATAGATACTATCTGTTTATTAAATCAAATGATATTCCAGACCCTTGAGATATAAATAAGGGGAAAAATGAAGAAATCTATTTAACTTGTCAGAATTTATTTACCTTTTTAATGAACTACAAAGAAGCTGTTAAAATTGAAATGAGATTTTCTGAAATAAATTGACTGAAATATATAACATTCATATTGATTGACTAAAATATCTATCTATCTATCTATCTATCTATCTATCTATCTATCTATCTATCTATCTATCTATCTATCTTTCTTTATTCTTTCTTTCTTTCTGTCTATGTATCGACCTATCTATTTACTTGTCTCTCTAATTACATAGACAGATAGTGTGTGTGAGAGAGACAGAGACAGAGACAGTGACAGACAGACAGACAGACAGAACCATTCATTCTTATACACATGCATGTATACATACATGTACCACCCATGTTGAGAACCTCTGAATTTTATACATAAACACTACGGAGTATTCTGTGAGTTTCCTATCTGTTCCTTCATACTAACTTAATATAGAAACACCCACAGAGTATCTTGGGGAGTTTCT
The DNA here is from genome assembly GCF_046866305.1 of Octopus bimaculoides. Taxonomy (NCBI): domain Eukaryota; kingdom Metazoa; phylum Mollusca; class Cephalopoda; order Octopoda; family Octopodidae; genus Octopus; species Octopus bimaculoides. The sequence continues at coordinate 5,316,378 of NC_142940.1, forward strand.
TATCCTTCCATTCATTCGAACTCATTGTATTCTGGAATTATACAATATTTATCATTTCCACTTTACATCTTGTTTTAAATTTCAAATCTGCTATCTTGACAATTGAGTGATTTCTTTGATAACTCTGAAATTAACCATGTCTTCTGCTACTGTTGTATTGAAGGAAAACCTCTTCCTTTCTTTCCCCATTAGTACCAGACTATTTCTATCCCTCAACAACTGACAGCTGGGTGTTTGTTTTACCAAAAATAAATGCCAATCAACTGATAACAACAACAAAAAAACACTATTATCTATTAACAGTAAAATAACTTGTTTATTTGTCCAATACAGTTTGCTCCAGTATAATATAAACAAATCAAGCGAATGACCCTTTCCTTTTGCTATCCCTATTATCCCTGCTTAGAGTTAGGAGGGTAGGTGGAGCCTACCTATCTGTCTGTCCAAAAGCTAGTTGGCCCTTTCCTTCTCTAATGACATTGAAAGCTTGGCCGTATTTTGCTTTGCTTTACTTTTATGGTGAACTTCCTTCCTGTATAACTTAATTGGATCTTTACAAAAACAAAACAAGAAATCGAGTTTGGTTGTCATTAATTCTGGGGATTTCAACCTCCCCACAGTAGTGTGAAAGGAATAGAAATAAAATGCCCACCCACTGTTCTGTGAATACCAGGAGGGGGGAGGGTCTTCCAACCTAAGGGACATTTCACAGACCCTGTTTCCTTTTCACCTTCTTATTCCATTCTCCTTCTCCTTGGCTTCGTTGTTATTATCTTTTATTATTTTTATGTTAAAGTATTTTATTTTTATTTTCATTTTATTTACTCTTCTCATTTACACTCTAGAACACTTTTAAACAAACTGTAAACCAGAAAGGGTTGTTTTTTTTGTGGTTTTGACTAAGAAATCTGAACCATTGTCAAAACCCGTCCATTTTGTTATTCATCAACACTTGAAGGGATCCAGGTGGAGCGTGGAAGAGGAGAGCATGGAATCAGGAGAGCCAAGGTGATAGAATAAACCTTTTCTTAGAAAATCTTTGAATTAAATTAATATGGGAATGTGTAGAGAATCACTATGACAACTTAATTTACTCTCCTTGGATTGCACACACACACACACCGCACACACACACACACACACACACACACACACACACACACACACACTATGCACATACCACATATACATATACCTATGCATTCACACATACACATATACACAAGAAAATCAGTCAATATTGGTAATTAATTTGAGGAACATGAATCTATTTCTAATTGGGTTGATAGAATTTTATGATCATCATCCTCTTAACATTCACCTTTCCATGTTCAGAGGAATCAGATGAGAGTATGCACCTCCACATACACAAACATATATCTATAATATGGTCACTTTTCCCCAATGCACCATGTTGCAGGACTGAACCTGAAACCCAGCGGTTAACAAACTGAACTTCTTAACCAAATTCAATATATCAAGTGCTGCAAGTAACTTAGCTGTTAGTTCCACCAACTATGCTATGAAAACTATTGTGTTATTGTTGTTGTTGGAGGTGGTGTTGATGATGGTGGTGGTGGTGATAATCTGGTTTTCCAGTCTACTTGATGAGGAAACTAGTGCTGATGTAATAATAATTTATGTAACATGAAGAACTTTTGTTTTAAATCATGAAAACCATAAATTTTTAAGGAAATCTGCTTTCAGCAAATATATATATATACACACACACACACATATATATATGTATATATATATATATATATATATATATATATATATATATATATATATATATATATATATATATGTATATGTATATATATATATATATATATATATATATATATATATATATATATTTTATATACATATATTATATTGTATTTATATATATATATATATATGATTGTGTGTGTGTGTGTGTGTGTGTGTGTGTGTGTGTGTGTGTGTGTGTGTGTATGCATGTACGTATGTATGTTTGCATATATATACATCAGAGGAGGATAATAATCTCGAAACTTATATTTTTTTCAACAACGTTAATGCTCTTTACAACTCTTAAACATGTCTTGAAGCTCATTAAAATCTTGAAATAGAAATTCTGCATATAATAATAATAATAACAACAACAACACAAAGAAAGAAAGAAAGAAAGAAAGGAAGGAAGGAAGGAATGGAATGGAATGGAATCGTCATACTTTAAAATAACTGATATTGAATTTGTTTATATCTTGCACTGTAAATAGAATGTAAAAATATTTCTATTAACGACCATGTGTCTAATATCAAAGGAATTAAATTCACTTCTATCCTAAAATTCACTTTCTTGTGAGCCGTCCTATTTATTTATTATGCTTTATCATAGTCATAATCACCCATTCTCCCCCTCCTCATCCCCTTCATCCCCTTCATCCCCTTCATCCACTTCATCCTCTTCATCTTCATCTTCATCATCAACATCACTATCAGCATCATTATTCTCCTCATTTTCATCCTGTATGAAATTTCATCATTATTGTCATTGTCGTTGTTGTCATCATCATCATCATCATCATCATTGTCATCGTCATCATCATTATCATCATCGTCGTCATCATCACTGTTATCATCATTGTCATCACCATCGCCATCATCATCGTCATCATCACCATCACCATCATCATTCTCATCATCATCATCATCATGATCGCCATCATCCTCATCATCATCTTTATGATCATCGTCCTCTTAACATTCACCTTTCCATGTTTAGAGGAATCAGATGAGAGTATGTTAAAGCAGAGTTGTTTTATAGCTGGATGCTCTTCCTGTCACCAACCCCCAACCAGTTTATTGATCAATCACCAGCCCAGACGTGTTTTATACAAGAAAGAAATAACATTCATGATTTTGTCCAATAGGCAGGAACTATTCGAGGTCGATTTTGCCTTTCATTCTTTCAAGGTCGATAAATTAAGTACCAATTGCATAGTGGGATTGATCTAACTGACTGGTCCCTTCCCCAAAAATGTCAGGCCTTGTACCCATAGTAGAAAGGAAAGGATTATTATTATTATCATCATCATTATTATTTTCTCAGGTACACGACACTGCTTTTCCTCTTCCCAGGCTACAGGCCCACACCCCCAACACCCATACTGTTAGGATTGGCACTCTCAACGTCGGCACGCTGAAAGGTAGATCTGGTGAAATTGTTGAGATGCTTGAACGGAGATGCGTAGATATGTGCTGCATCCAGGAAGTAAGATGGAGAGGAGGTTCTGCAAGGTTCCTCACAGGCAAAGAACACAGGTACAAGATTTTCTGGGCAGGGAACACTGACCGGGTCGGGGGCGTAGGAATACTTCTAGCGGAGAAATGGGTGGATAAGGTAATCGAGGTCGTTAGAGTAAGTGACAGAGTACTTAAGATCAGACTAGTGCTTCATCATAGATTAGCTACTGTCATCTCAGCCTATGCACCTCAACCTGGGCTACCAGATGGTCTGAAAGACCAATTCTATGACACCCTCTTGCAAACTACCTCGTCGACGAGTGACAGGGACCTTCTCTTTGTGGCTGGAGACTTCAACGGTCATGTCGGACGTCGTGCTGGGGGCTTCCATGGCATACATGGAGGCTATGGCTTCGGTTCCCGCAACGAGGAGGGAACCAGACTGCTGGAGTTCTGTGATGCAACCAATCTTATGGTCTGCAATACCAACTTCAGGAAACCTGCCAGTCACCTAGTCACCTACCGCTCCGGCAGACACTCTAGCCAAATCGACTACATCCTCGCCAGAAATAGGGAAAGAGGGCGGCTTATAAATGCCAAAACCTACCCTGGCGAAGAATGTACCCCACAACATAGATTAGTAGTTAGCGACTTTGGGATCAAGGCAAAATGGGTGCCCAGAATTAGACAGGCTTGGAGAAGAAGGGTGTGGAAGCTTAAAGACCCTGCAAACGGACAGAGACTTAGAGACAAGTTACTTGAAGCATTTAACGAAATAGAAGGGGATATAGCATCATACAACGTGGAAGACAATTGGAGATTTCTGCGGGACAACCTGTTGAAAGCCACCGACCAGATTTGTGGGTGGTGTAAGGTCCCCTCCCAACCCAGAGTAACGTGGTGGTGGAACAAGGAGGTAGACAGGGCTATTAGACAAAAGAAACAAGCTTGGAAGGACTGGAAGAACGGTGGTAGCAGGGAATTGTACCAATGTGCCAGAAGGGAGGCTAGGCGACAGGTTTATTTAGCCAGAGGGGAAGCAGATAAGGAAAGATTTGCCAATGTTCTGCGCCGTGAGGACCAAAGACTCGAGGTATTTCGGGTTGCAAGACAGTGTAGGAGAGAGAATAGTGATGTTGTAGGAGAGAAATGTGTTCGCATGGATGATGGTACGCTTGCATTAAATGAGGATGCAAAGAAAGAGGTCTGGAGATGCCACTACGATAGATTGCTTAATAAAGAGAATGAATGGGAGAAAGAGAGCCTGCCTTATGTCGACCCAATAGAGGGACCAGCTATCCGAGTTGATAGTACCAGGGTAGATAAAGCAATTAAGAGTATGAAGACCGGGAAAGCCCCCGGCCCATCAGGAATCACTGCAGAGATGCTCAAAATATCTGGCAGTGTTGGCTATAGCCTAGTCACCCGTATTACGAACCAGGTGATACACGAAGGAGTCATACCCTATGACTGGTGTAGCAGCATCATAGTCAACTGCTACAAAGGTAAAGGGGACGCTTTAGATACAAATAATTACAGAGGCATCAAGCTGTTAGATCAGGTTATGAAAGTTACAGAGAGGGTCATAGCCCAACTAATTAGGGAGCGAATCAATTTAGATGAGATGCAGTTTGGGTTCGTGCCAGGTAAAAGCACTACTGATGCCTTATTTCTAGTGAGACAGTTGCAAGAGAAATACCTAGCTAAGGATAAACCTCTGTACCTGGCTTTCGTTGACATGGAGAAAGCCTTTGACAGGGTCCCCCGATCCCTTATCTGGTGGTCAATGAGGAAACTTGGGATAGAAGAATGGCTAGTGAGAGCTGTGCGAGCCATGTACAGAGATGCGGCCAGTAAGGTGAGGGTTGGAAATGAGTACAGCAATGAATTCCGGGTAGAGGTAGGGGTCCACCAAGGTTCCGTCCTCAGCCCCCTATTATTTACCATAGTCCTCCAGGCAATCACAGAGGAGTTCAAGACAGGTTGCCCCTGGGAGCTCCTCTATGCTGATGACCTTGCCCTAATTGCGGAGTCACTATCAGAACTAGAGGAGAAGTTTCAGGTGTGGAAGCAAGGTCTAGAACTGAAGGGCCTTAGAGTCAACCTAGCTAAAACCAAAATCCTAATAAGTAGGAAGGTAGATAAAACACAAACCCCTTCAGGTAGATGGCCCTGCTCAGTATGTAGAAAAGGAGTAGGTAGTAACTCTATAAGATGTACCCGGTGCAAGCTATGGACACATAAGAGGTGCAGCAACATCAAAGGCAGGTTAACTAGCAAGTTAGTTTTTGTTTGTGGCAGATGTTCAGGTGCAATAAAGACTGCAAACAAACAGGAAACAACTTCTATCTCATTCCAGGGTGAAAAACTAGAGGTAGTCGATAGCTTCCGCTATCTGGGCGACCAAGTTAGTAGTGGGGGTGGGTGCGCTGAAAGTGTAGCTGCTAGAATAAGAATAGCCTGGGCAAAGTTTAGAGAGCTCTTACCCCTGCTGGCGACAAAGGGACTCTCACTCAGAGTAAAAGGCAGACTGTATGACGCATGCGTACGAACAACCATGCTACATGGCAGTGAAACATGGGCTGTAACTGCTGAGGACATACGTAAGCTCGCAAGGAATGAAGCCAGTATGCTCCGTTGGATGTGTAATGTCAATGTGAATACCCGTCAGAGTGTAAGTATCTTGAGAGAAAAGCTGAACATTAGAAGCATCAGTTGTGGCGTGCAAGAGAGACGATTGCGCTGGTATGGACATGTGGTGAGAATGGAGGAGGATAGCTGCGTGAAAAAGTGCCACACCCTAACAGTTGAGGGAACCCGTGGAAGAGGTAGGCCCAGGAAGACCTGGGCTGAGGTGGTGAGGCAAGACCTTCGTACATTGGGCCTCACCGAGGCGATGACTACGGACCGAGACCTTTGGAAATGGGCTGTGCGTGAGAAGACCCGGCAAGCCAAGTAAGATCGTTGCCAGTGCCCCTGGACTGGTTCTTGTGCGGGTGGCACATGAGATGCACCATTTTGAGCGTGGCCGTTGCCAGTACCGCCTGACTGGCTCCTGTAGGATTTTCGAGCGAGATCGTTGCCAGTGCCCCTGGACTGGCTTGTGCGGGTGGCACATAAAAGACACCATTTCGAGCGTGGCCGTTTTCGTGCGGGTGACACGTAAAAGCACCCACTACACTCTCTGAGTGGTTGGCGTTAGGAAGGGCATCCAGCTGTAGAAACTCTGCCAAATCAGACTGGAGCCTGGTGTTGCCATCCGGTTTCACCAGTCCTCAGTCAAATCGTCCAACCCATGCTAGCATGGAAAGCGGACGTTAAACGATGATGATGATGATGATGATTAAATGTTTAGTTGCTGGCATCAAAGTCATTTTTTCCTCCCTACCTCCTGGCTTCATTGATCCCTGTCTTAACCAAATTTTGAAACTTGTTAATTAATATATATTAGATTTATTTATTAATTTGCTTATTAATTCATTGATTTATTTATATAACATAATGATTTAATCATTTAATGTTTAAAATATTTCATACATAAATGAAACACGCACAAATACGTCTTTAGAGGCTTTACACCAAAATGACAGGCATTTATACTTTCATCAAAAGCGTCCAAACCACTCTTTTATGATTTTTTATGTTTTTTTTTTCTTTTTCTTTTTGGCTTCATTTTTCTTTTTGTTTGTTTTCACGCTGGAGATTTTTTCCTAGAAATTTGTGCATCTCATTATTTTTCAAGTCTTAGCTATTATATTCTCAACACTATAATGTCCTCTATTAAAATTCTTTTCACTCTTCATTTTATTTCCTGTGTTAACAATAATAGAAAACAATAGACATCTGATAAAACTGTCCAACAGGAAACTTTGAAACTTAATTCAGTATAAAGTAGATTTATCATGACTTTCTTATTTTTGCAGAATATTTCTCTATAGCTGTTAACAAAGTATTATATTTCAATAAAGTGTGAGGTGGAAGGGCAGGGGGAAGACGGCAAAGAAACCTGTTTGCTCTGATTAATTTCGTTTAAATTCTATGAAATATCAAGAGTAAAATATTCTCCAGAAACTTTATATAAATATTTCAACCGTTTCTTTTTTATTTTTCTTGTTTATTAAACTTCGTCATGTTCTATTGTAATATTATTTCAACTTTAAACATCAAAATGGGAGAATGTCTTTATATTTAGTTTCAAAATATATTTAATTTAGAAATAATTGAGAACAAAAAAAAAAATAATGCAGATTGTTTCTGAAGTATTCTTTAATGTATTTCATCTCACAAATGATTTTTAGCTTAATCTGTTTATGATTTAGAAAAAGAAAAGAAAAAAAAATAATAATAAATAAATAAAAAGAGACAAGTAATGGAAAAGTTTATTTGTAACATATCGAATTGAAAAAGAAGAATTATTTCATAATCATCACCATCATCATCATCATTGCCATCATCATCGTCGTCTTCATAATTATCATCTTCATAGTCATCATCATCATCCCTGTCATCATCATCATCCCTGTCATCATCATTATCCCTGTCATCATCATCATCATCATCATCATCATCATCATCACCATTTAACGTGTTTCCCATACTGGCAAGGGTCGGACAACTTGACGGGATCCAACAAGCCAGAGGGCTGCATTAAGCTCCATTTCCATAATTTGAAAATAAAGATATTGTGTTTATTCAACAGTCTTAACATGCTCTGACAGATTTGAATGTGCAGACTGGATTTCTTTCTTTCTTATCTGTATTTATTTGTCATTGGAGAACATCTACCCCCTTGAGGGAAATGTGTTTCCATAAAAGACACTTTGCAACACTGCAGTGTTTCGTCCTCATTGTATGTCTCCTTTATCAAAGCTCCTCCCTTGAACCAATGAATCTAACAAGAGCATGAGCTCTCGTGCATAGGAATCAAGCTCATGCTCCTGTTAAATTCATTAGTCCAGGAGGTTATGATACAAAGTTATTTTCTAAATTCTTTATCATTTTCAAAATTAATTGAAACAAAAACAATGTATTTCAAAAGAAACTTGGTATCGAAAGGGATTCAATATAGAATTACATGTTTTGTCCAAAAGCTAAACAGTCCAGCAGTTTATTTCCTGGACAAATATCCCACCCACTTGTTTTACTGTTGTCGATCATAACAGAATAATCAGAGATGAGTAAAATTAATCCGTCTGTCTAGAAGAAAATTGTATTTAGCCAAATACAGTGAAATAGTTACCAAATCCTAAGGAAGTATCTAGGATATTTTACGATTTTACAAATGAGCTCTCTAGCTTTCTAGAATTACAAAATTCCCTTCGTCTTGTGGAATGTGAGATTACCAGCTCTGATAACCACACAAGGAGGCAGTACTTAATTTATTAAGTCCTCATTGGATGATATTTCAGAAAGAGGTTGTTTAGTTGTATTCTACTCTCTTCTCAACACTAAACACATTTTTAGTCTCAAACCAAATGTTAGAAATCATGAAATTTTTTTTATCATTTATTGATCATTATTTGATAAAACTTGATAAACTTATTTTATTTGAAACTTATTGTAACTATTTACTTTTTCTTTACTCAACTTATTATTTTTTTTTTCTATTTCTTTCCAGAGTTTGATGAACTCTTTGGCTCATGGATCAAGGAAGTTTGAACAATACCACTGGCTCTTCTATTTTTCTTTGTCATTGTGCGCAAAGTGAAACCTTTTCTTTGCGATAATACAACAAAATATCATCACTATCATTTTTATCTATATGTGCAATAATATGTCTGTTAAGTTCATCTCCTTTTCCCTCATTTTCTGGGGCCTACAGTTGTTTGCTTCAGCATTACGTGAGTTAAATTTTCATGTTTTAGAAGAAACCGCCGAAGGCACATATGTTGGAAATGTTGCCAAAGCTTTTACTCGCCCCACGCATGGTGACTACTTGTTCAAATTTCTAACGCAAGGGAACCAATACACAAACCTTTTCCATATTGGGACAAACTCAGGTATTATAACTACTGCTGTACCGATTGATCGAGAACATATCTGTGATAATGATATTGGGGGTCACACCTGTATTGTAACTGTGAGTGTCGCCGTACAGTCTTCATCCGATCCACGTTTTCTTGATATGATGAATATAAAAATAAATATCGATGACATAAATGATAATGCCCCATTATTTGATAAAGATGAAATTGCTCTTGAAATCAGTGAATCAACTCCTGCTAATACGAAATTCCCAATTGAGGACGCCTATGACTTAGATACAGGAATCGACAATTCCATTAAATACTATATACTTTTAAACGATCGAGATAAGTTTACATTACTTCAAGAGAATGGCTTTTTAGATGGCTTGCAGTTGAAACAGAAATTAGACCATGAAGAACAGGACTTTTACCAGTTAGTTATTGTAGCCAAAGATAATGGCACTCCTCAAAGAAGTGGTAATGTAGTTGTAAATATAACTGTACTTGACGCTAATGATAATGCCCCTAAGTTTGATAAAAAATCTTATACTGTTTATATACATGAAAATCGCTCCATATTATCGACAATTCTTACATTACACGCTGAAGACTTAGATTCAGGTCCAAATGGCCAAGTAGGATATAAACTTCATCACAGAACATCTTCGAAAATTAAAGAAATTTTTGATGTTAATCAAACAACAGGAGAAATTCATCTAATTAGCAGAGTTGATTATGAAGATAGACCTAGATATTCCTTCAATGTCATAGCTTATGATCACGGTGCTATCGTCCAGTCATCAACTGCTTCAGTCAATGTCTATGTAGTTGATGTGAATGATAATAAACCTGAAATAATAATCAATCTCCTGTCACTTGGTTATGCGGCTAATGTGTCTGAGTCTGCATCCAAGGGTAAGTTTATTGCCCACGTATCAATTAACGATCGAGATCAAGACCAAAATGGAAATGTCAGTTGTTCTGTCAATGATCACCATTTCAGTCTGCAGATATTTTCTATTAAAACCTATAAAGTTGTTGTTGCAAAACCTCTAGACTTTGAAAAGACCTCCGTTCACAATGTGAGCATCCGATGTCATGACCATGGTACCCCACAGCTTCACAGCGAGAAAAGTTTTTTAGTCATTGTCGCAGATAAAAATGACAATCCACCAGTATTTGAACAAACTTTGATCAAAACCCCAATTACAGAGAATAATAATTTTCATGATTATGTAACGAAAGTCACTGCCAAGGATAACGATACTGGAATCAATTCAGAGATACATTACGAACTTCATCACGATGCTCACTCTTGGTTTAACATTGACCATCGGACTGGTGTTATAACTGCGAATAAACAATTTGATAGAGAACAAAATGCTGAGATTAAATTCAGAGTTTTAGCAATAGATTCTGGTAGTCCTCCTCTTACAGGAACTGCCACTGTTCATTTAAATATTCTAGATATTAATGATGAAGCACCCCAGTTCAAAAGAGGGTATTACAAATTTCACGTGAAGGAAGACCAAGAACCATTTACGTTTATTGGGAGAGTTGATGCTCAAGATTTAGATCATGGAGAAAATGGTCGGATTAGGTATTGGATTTCAAAGAACTATGAAGCTCCTCAACTTTTTATGGTCACTGATGGTGTTTTAAAGACTAAAGCCAGATTAAGCCGCATGAAAGGTCAGAGATATGACTTTCTTGTTGTTGCCGCTGACCATGGCAAAAAACCATTGAGTTCCTCAACAAATGTCACTGTAATTGTTGATGACGTCAATGATAACTACCCGTATATTATTTACCCATCCGATACCAACAATACCATTTCAGTGATTTACGATATGACTCCAGTTGACCGACCTATTTCACGAGTGATAGCTCTAGATGATGATGAGGGGGAAAATGCAATGTTATCCTATTTCCTCAAAAGTACCCCTGAAACAGCTGGTCTTTTCAGAATTAACCATACTTCTGGGGAAATAATGCTTATTAAAGACAGTGATATAAGAATATTCAGCAAATCCTATAAATTACCAATAGTTGTTAAAGACCATGGGAAGCCACCAAAAAGTACATCTGCTATTCTAATAGTAATGATGATTTTGAGCAACAGTACAGAGCTTCCTTATGGAAATGGTACTCCCGATGGCGAAAGAAATTTGACAATAGTCATTGTCCTTGCTGCTGTGACAGTTGTCCTAGCCACATGCATAGTCATTACAATATGTATAATTAAAAAAGTAGACCAAAATCGGCGCCGCTATCCTGCAAAGATGCATGAAGATGCTCGACGCAAGTCTGACAGTTCTCCAGATTCGGACCGTCAAAAACACAAAAAGGAGGTCAGCTTTTCCCTTGATGGAGCAGATCCAACGAGTAAAGGTTCTGCAAATTCACTGGCCAGTAATACGACAGTCAAGAATCCTGGGGCATTCTTTGCTCCAGACCTACCATCTCTTCAAGTAAGTTTATATCAACACACTCATACATACAGAAATACATACAGAAACACATGTTTTTCAATTTATGAATCAAGTGTATATTTTCGTTTCTTTTCTATAACCTAACCCTTATATATTTACTGACATGATTATACTAAACAACATATAATTTTTGTTAAAAAAAAATTAAATTTATCACATATTAAGTTAGTGAAAAATATATCGCCAACGATTTATATGAAAACCTTTTCTTTCTCACCTTATTTAGCATGCATGAGAGCTCTTGGCTATATTTTGATTGCATCTGATGAAAATACCTGGGAGTTTCCTTAGAAAATGTGCTTTGATTTGTAAATTAAAAAGAAAATTTATATATATATATATATATATATATATATATACACACACATACATAAATACATACATATATATATGTGTGTCTACATATATATTATATATATACATATATGTGTATGTATTCGCGTATGTATGTGTATGTATATGTATGTATATCTTGTAACAACAGTGAAATTTTATAAATTTATTAAAAAGAGATTTGAATAGACTTTTAATAAAGCTATCCCTTCTTTAAGCTTTAGAGTTAATATAAATTCCCTAAAATATCAATAACAGGAATGTAAAATAAATTTATCAGAAAAAGATGAGCAAATTTAGCAAGTTGAAATTTTAAATTATTATTAAGACATATAATACATACAGGACACACACACACACACACACACACACATCCATCTATATGAATACTGCATACATGCGCATGTGTGTGTATGTGTGTGCGGGTATGTGTTGGTACATGCATATTTATGATATAGACTTACATCAAATAATTTTATGACGTGCATGTATTCATACCGATATATATATATATATATATATATATATATAGAGAGAGAGAGAGAGAGAGAGAGAGAGAGAGATAGGGAGAGAGAGAGAGGGAGAGAGAGAGAGGGAGAGAGAGAGAGGGAGAGATACATGTATATATATGCATATAGATATATATATATATATATATACATATATATATATGTATACATATATATATATATACATATGTGTGTGTGTGTGTGTGTGTTTGTGCATGTATGTATATATGTTTGTATACATATTTAAGTAAATATACATACCCATGCACATGAATACACTCACAGAGGATGCGTACATATATAAAGCGAGCGGAATGAAAGTTTATCAAATCCAATAAACTACATGTGTGCGTGCATGTGTGTGTGTGTGTGTGTGTGTGTGTACATATAACTTTTATCATAAATGAGCTTGAATCAGATCGAATGCATCACCTTGAACACCAACACCACACCATACATCATTACCATTCCATGTAGTAAGAGTGGAGCCTTTTGGAAAAAATTATACCTTCCCAACAGATTCTTACCTTTGTTCTTAGTCCAAGATCTTTTGTTAGTTTTGCATTATCTTCTTCTTTGGTTCCTGCCAACTTTTAGCAATCATTTCTGCCCTTTACTCTCTTCTCCATATTATATAGTGTTTGTCTTCCTATGGTACCATTACTTCACTGTTAGTTCAGATAGACACATCACATTCTTTCTAATTCTGGTACAAGGCCATCAATTTTGATGGTTGGGAAGTTGATTACCTTGATCCCAGTGCTCAACAGGTATTTATTTTAGATACATCATGTTAATAACTTTTCTTATATAATGAGAAAGTTTTCCTCATCAACAAAGTCAAATATTCTAAGTTACTTTCAATTTTCCATTTTTTTTTTTTTTTTTCGTTTTTGACTTCTGTGATAGTTTTCAAAATATTTCTTCAATGTGGAGTCTATGGCAGCTTTAAGAGGTATCTTCTCCTGAAATATTTGAATAATACGTAAAAAAAAAAATTCACCCCAAATAAAAGTTTCTAACTCTAATTCAGAGATTGGAACATCTCAGAGACTGGACCAGGAGTTTCAACAGTTCTAAATACTACTACTTAATTTTGAGCATTCATTAGAATATATAATGAGTAATAGCTTTTTAAAGGTTTCATTAAAGTCTGAACAGTTATATCATCATCTTTATCATCTGTTTTCCATGATGGATTAGGTTGGAGAGTTTGGCAGGATTATCAGATCTGTAAATTACATTCTGTTCCAGCCTCTCAGTTTTGACTTGATTTCTATGGCTAAATGTTGTTCCTGATACCAACCGCTTCACAGAGTGTAACTGATATATTTTTTTAGTGGCACCTGCACTATAGAAGCTGTCTAGTCCCCAGCAAGACTAAAGAGTTTTCTAAAACCCTTTGGTACCTCTGCTCAGATGGCAAACCACTTTATATAGTACACTGAGTGTGTTACTTTTTTTAATGCCAACAGCATTCATAAGGTCACCTCGTAACTTACTGTGAAAAAAGCCTCCACCATTGAAAGATAGAATAAAAGAGTGAATCTTTTCTACTCTAAGCACAAGGCCCAAAATTTGGGGGTAGGGGGTCAGTTAATTAGATCAACCCCAGTATGCAACTGATACTTAATTTATCGACCATGAAAGGATGAAAAGCAAAGTCGACCTCAGTGGAATTTGAACTCAGAATGTAAAGGCAGACAAAATATTGCTAAGCATTTCGCCCAGCATGCTAACATTTCTGCCAACTCGCCACCTTAAAGCTAATATATGTATTCTTTTCTACTCTAGGCACAAGGCCCGAAATTTTGGGGGAGGGGGACAGTCGATTAGATCGACCCCAGTAAGCAACTAGTACTTAATTTATCGACCCCCAAAAGGATGAAAGGCAAAGTCGGCCTCGATAGAATTTGAATTCAGAACATAAAGACAGACGAAATATCGCTAAGTATTTTACCCAGTGTGCTAATGTTTCTGCCAGCTTACCACCTTAGAATAAGAGAGAGAATGACACATCTTTAAGTGGGGCATTGGGAGATGTTACAGTATGATATGGGGTGGGAGAGAAAGGAGTTATTGGTGTGAAAGGGTGAGGGTGAGAGGAGTTACAGTATGATGGAAAGAATGGATATGTATATATTCTTCTATTAAACAGCAGCATAACTATTTCAGTGTTGATTTCCATCAGCTCTTAAATAATCCACATGTAATATTTCTACTATATACCCTTATTTAGTTCACTCCCTGGTATTTTCCTTCAGTTATTTTTGTGTATTATTTATATTTCTTCCTATTTAGCATACATATTTATATTCATCTCTACGTTGAGTATTTCTATGAATCTGTCTCTCTCAGCTTTATCGTTTGTCATCATCTCAGTTAATCTCTCATCAAATTCTCGGCCTTATATTTAGCCATTTATGTCTGAATGAACAGATATCAACTTAGAACTTATCCATTATACATTGAGAATATATTCATTTTCTTTTTCTTTTTTTTAAACTTTTTTTTCTTTTTAATCTTTCATATTCTGAGAAGTCTACATGCAATTACCATTTTCTATCATATAGGGTACCACTTACATCAAGAAAAATTTCTTAATATTCAGAAAAGTTAATATTTTCTCAAGTACCATTCATTAAAAAACCCTCGCACATGTTAGCATCAGTTATGTCTCCCAAACAATGAAGCATATCTGCTATTCCAAAGGAACATTTCATATTCACCAGAACTAAGTTAATTGCATTCCTTGCTAAAGAAATATTAGCTTATTGTCAATTGGTTTGAAACATCTACAGCTCCATCTTTTGAGATATTGAATCATCATTGACAAATTGTATCAACCAAAATTATCATTATTACTATTTATTATTATTATTATTATTATTATTATTATTATTACTATTATTTTTATTATTATTATTTTTATTATTATTATTATTATTATTATTATTATTATTATTATTATTATTATTATTATTATTATTCACCAGTATTTACATTAGGGGTTCAAATCCTGCAGGGGTTAGCTTTACCTTTTATCATTTAGGCTTAATGAAAACAGAGCTACTTGATTGGAGTCAAAGTAATCAACTATCCCTCTCTTACCAAATTTTAGGCTTTGTGCCTCTATAAGAAAGAATTATCATTATTATCATCATTATTATCATTACCCACAATATACATCCCTTATATAAATATCAATGTTGTATGGTGATTACTGTCACAGGCAGGGAAACTGTACTGAACCCTCTATTACTCTGTTATAATTATAAACATGCAAACTTTAGACTATTTCTATGCATTAAACACACCACTTATGTAGATATCAATGTTGTATAGAATAGTTCTCTACATAATACAGTTTCAACATGACTTAATCTTTGTTTCTCAATGTGTAATATTAGATTTGAAAACAAATTATGACCAGATTATAACATGATGCAGCAAGAACAGAACTAACATAAAGAAAATTAACCTGGTTTGGTGCATTTGTGTGTCTCTGTGTATGAGTGCATGTGTGTGTAGCATAGAATAATATGCATAGAATATACACTCCTGATATTTACCTATAAAAATATCTATTTTGAAGAAGCTTGCACATTTCCCAATATGAATGGAAAAATTATATTGTGATTGCAGCTTTATGTTAGGCACAAATTGTATGCAATTGCATTCATGCTTCAGCGAAAAATCACTTCAAACCCATTTGACTAAACAATAGAATAAATATGTCTGCTGCAGAGAACGGTTAAAAAAAAAACAACCAATATACATACATACATACATATATATATATATATATATATATATATATATATATATAAGTGAAAGTGTGCTGAGAGATCCAAAGAAAAAATAGACAGTTGATGGCAAAATTACATGAATTTTTGCATATCATAAGAAACAATGTATAAAATTAATTCATGATATTAAAGCTTGAAGAGGGAACACAAAGGTAATTTTAGCAAAGTAAAAGGGAAGTGAAAAATCCAGAACAGTTGCTATAATGATCAAAAGAAGATGGAGTTATACAATAAAATAAGAGAAATTTATGGTAAACAAGAAAAGAAAGAAATTGATCTGCGATGATAATGTAGCATGATTGATTTTATGAAATGAAATTAAATGGAAAGTTCTGTGTCTGTTACCATTACAGGCGGTTGCCATTACCTTCGTTCTTGCTACAATAATGGTAACAATGTAGTTAAAAGAGATGATGTATGCAAAAATGTCATATGCGAAAAAGCAAAAAAAAGAATCTTAATTGAAATTTAAATTTTAGTTTAAAAAAAAATGAATCTAAACCCATGTGGAAACTGTTAGCAACTCGCAACAGAAAAAGTGGGGAATCACTGACATAGAGAAAAATCTGATTTTTGTTAGCAAGCAAGGGGAGACAATTACGGGTATGTTTCAGTATATTATATCTCTTCAGCTTGTATGTATTCTGACCCAGCTTGCTGAATTTGCTGATAAAGATTCTTACATGTAGAAAATAAGTTATGAATAATAACCTTTTGGCCAATATAATTTGCATAATTAATAAGCATTATAAAATATATTGATATGAAAGTACAACTGTATCTCCCATAATTCAACTATATATTACAAAGGGAAAGTATGGGATCATATCTACATGTTTACTACAGAGAAGACTAAAAGTAGTATCTTCAAATTTAACAAAGGGAAAAGACGGGTTTATGTCCAAAGGTTTACTACAGGGAGGGCTGTAGGTATCTTAAATTTCAATAGTTACTGAAAATGGAAGGACAACCCATTTAAAGCATGTTCTGTGCTTATACACATTTGGTATAAATGTTACTGTGAAAGCATGTGGACAAGTGGTTAAAGTGTTAGAAACACACTCATAAGGTCATGGGTTCAAGTCCTAGACCAGGCAGTACACTTGTATCCTTGGGCAAGGCACTTCGTTTCAGATTTCTCCTGCCTATTCAGATGAAAATTAACACCCGGGAAATACTAATGCAATCTATTCTCCCACAATTTGTCACAATCTTAATGTTCCTTTGCGCCAAAGATGGGAGGGCCACGGAAGTATTTCAGTCTGCTCCCAACTACAGATGCACCTAAAACCCTTATCAAAAATATGACACAATCTACCAAATCATATTTGCTTGAAGTTAGGGCTAAAACATTTATTTATCTATTTATTGCATACATGTTATCTCATTTATTTAGGATTGATATACAAATATGACTATTTAACAATGCATTTTTAATTAGTCTCTCTCTAAATACAGAATCATTAGAGATCAAATATCTTAGGTAAATAGCTTTGTTAAATATTCACGAGGAGTAGCATATTTCTCTTCTGCGCAAGGATCTGCTTTTGTACTATTGATATTCTTTATTCAAGAATCTGTATGTAGGTATGTATATATATATATATATATATATATATATATCAGGCATTTCTGTCTAAATTATGTCGGTATGAAAAAGAGGCTTGATTAAATAATGGCAACAAAGATGGTAGTAGGGATAGTGTATTGACAGTGATGGTAGTAGTGGTGTTGTTGATAGTGACAGCGATAGTGGCAGTTGTGTGTGTTGGTGATGCTGCTGCTGCTGATGATGATTATGATGGTGGTGGTGGTGGTGGTGGTGTTGAGGGTTTGAGGATGATGTTGATTCAAGTTAGCATTACATTTCATTTCTAAGCTGATATTTACTGCTTCCATATGCACAATGATTCTTCCAAACTATTTAAAAGCCATAATTATATATTCATAAATGATAACCCAAAGGATTTAATAAATTAATTGTTCAAGAAATGTTCAAAGGAACTAATCCTCAATTTCAATTACCATACAAGTTATATGTAGCATTTAAAATTAGTTGCCTATTACAGGTTAAAAGAAACAAGTAGATGCAGTAATAAAATTAAATCTTCCCCCACTTTAATAGACAGCAGCCCAGGTTCAGGAAACTTTCTATTATAGAGGTTCAGAGGTGCTGTCTTCAAGCTCCAACATTTCTTAATATACCATACCAGGATCATAGTTATGAAAGATTGACCGTTATGTAAACCTCCTCGAGAAATGTGAAGACGCAGGCTGGAAAGCGGAGCGTTTTCCATTCGAAGTTGGATGTAGAGGGTTTGTAGGACACAGTGTGAGACGACTGCTGTTATCGTTAGGCCTAACTCATCGTAAGGTAAATACCACCATGAGTGATATCCAAACTACAGTGGAGAAGGCTAACCACTGGATTTGGTTAAAAAGAGACGATGAGCGATGGCTAGAGAACTATTGAGCTTTGTTTTTAATAACCAGTTGATCTAGCAAGTGGGGCCTCATATCAGTGAGGGGGTGCGGTGTGCATTGATGCCGTCGAGAGGTAGGCCCCGAAACGGCGCGCATTCTCTCCTGATGACCCTATATACTTGCTGGCTTCCGGTATGCAGAGTTCTCGACTGGTAGCACTTGCATGTGCGAGTTGTTTGCAAGACATCACATATATGTTTCATACTACTAATTATAAAATGTTGACTGCTAAGATGAGTTATTTTGCATGTCATCAGTACCCTCACAAGGCTGAAGATTTCACTGGCCAGTTTGACCATAAAACTGGTAGAATATGTAGGCTGGCTGTGGTCTATTTAAATGTTAAAGGGTGGCATTGAGTTTAGATTGACTTAGCCCTTTATTGCCCCACGGTCAATAGAATAAGTACCAGTTGCAGACAAAGGTCGATACCATTGACTCTACCCCCACTTTCCTCTAAATTTCTGGCTCTCTGCTTATGTAAGAAATTATTTTCTTCTTCGTTATTATCTTCAATTTAGTGTTTTAATTTCTGTATTGAAAGAAATAGGTTAAATAATATTTAAAACAAATAAAACAAACATAAAAACAAATAATAAATAAAATTTTTTGACAATTTTTCATATAACAAAACTCATTAAAATGTCTTGTTTTCTTTCGTTTTTATTCTTAATTTTTATTATATTTTATATATATATTTTTTGTTAACTATTAATCTTCAATTTTACCTCAAAAGCAAGCTTTTAGCTCAGAGTATGAGCCAAAGTTGATTTCAATCTAACAAAGGAGCAGCAACTGATTACTCAACGTGCTAGAACTAGCAGCTAAATCTGTCTAAAATGACAGTCTATGGTCTTAAGGAGCAAGGATACAATAGACAAGAACAAAATCTCATCTTAAATGTATTATGACTAAAAGTAAGGGTTGGAAGGTCAAAGCTAAAAAAAAAACCAATGATTGTTCAGTAAGAGCTAACTCAGGGCTAAAAAAACAACAACAATAACAACAACATTTAGTTGAATGTTAAAAGCAAAAATTTATTGATAAACTATGTTTTAGCTGTGAAATCTGTCAAAAGAAACACCGAAAAGTTATTTGATAGCTTGCCAAGAAAAAATTAAAAAATAGAAGCAAATAGGAAATAAAAAAATAAAAATTAGGTGTTTCACATTAATCTTTTAAAACCAATTTAAATAAATTTATTCTTGGTCTGCGTATGATTTAGAATTTCTTATATTTCGAGTTAATTCACAATTGAGTGAATAACATGTCTTTTATACACTAAGACTATTATTTTAAAATAATAAAAAATATAACACATTTAAATGGAAATTTTTAAAAATTATTGACGATGATAATAATAATAATAATAATAATAATAATAATAATAATAATAATAATAATAATAATAATAATAATAATAATAATAATAATAATAATAATAATAATAATAATAATAATAATAATAATAATAATGATAATAATAATAATTTGAATCAGGTCTTATATTTATAACAGGATATAACTATTATTATTATTCCATTTCTCATAATTTCTCTTTTTTTCTCCCTTCTTCTTACATCAGCCCCCTGAGACCTGGGTAAGAAAATTGCATGAAAACATATGTAGTTTCACTCTCTATACCTCATTGAACCATGTTAAACCCTTAATCTAATCTTCTTGATATACTAGCGTGATTATCATTTAACTTCTCAGTTAATAACTTTAGTGGAATGCATTGTGTTGCATTGTATCTTCTTAGTTTTTTCTTGTAAAATATGTCATACAAATTTACCAAAGAAATTTCATCTACTACCAATGTCTTCTTTCTTTCTATCTTTTTTTTTAGTTATCAAGGAGAAAATGAAATGATTAACATTTTTAACAAAAAATGATAACAACAATAATAATAATTAAATTTTGATGTTTAACAAAACCATTACTTTCAGTTTCATTTTTCAGCAAATAGTTTATAATATCATTGAAAAATAGCTAACGAATCTTAGCTTAAAGTTAGAATATTATACATATTATATTATATTTTATATATATATATGTGTATATCTTGACCTGTAAATTTCCTTTTAGGTCAAATCCTGCTTTGAAACAAAAAAATTTTTTTACAAGGATCAGCTTAATTAGATTTAATTAAACTGAGGGTTTAATATATATATTTTTTCATCACATGCAGTCAACATTATATTTATTAATTTATCAGTTTTGATCAAAATACAGCTCTTGATGTAGAAACACAGATCCACTTGACACTATGATAGTATTTTCCTTTGTTTTGTATCTACTGTTTCACTTACTTCACTAATGGAGTACTCATTCCATATCTACAGATTGTAAACACACTAACGTGAAAATATTTCATTTTTGTGTCAATGATTCACCATATTAATACAAGTACTCCTTTGATAATGAATATTTGTCATTTTCACTAATTGATGTATTCCTGCATCTAACAGCTATCATCAGTGAGAGTGTCTTTCTGTCCCACTTTTTAAACTTTATTTCAAGGTTTCATTCACTATTGTGTTAATTCTTTTTAAATCTTCAGTTCACTTACTCCATTAACGCTAATAATCTTTCTAAGACCATAATGAAAGCTAATCAGCTTTGTGAGACCAAATAGTGATTTTTGTTTGCTTTTTTTTTTTTTTTTTTTACACTTAATGTTATTGTTTTTTTTTTGCCATTGTAATTGTTAATGAATATTGCTGATTATTAATAACATATGATACAAATAATATTCACTGTTACATATCTATATTTAAATTTCTTTTGTACTACTTTTTTGTTATTTTTTTCTTTATGATAAATGAATCTAGACTGAAACATCTAATTTTATTTTACAGTGGCCCATACATATGTTTATAGGAGTTACTCTGAGTGTGTGTGTGAGAGAGATAGAGAGAGTGTGTGTGTAAGTGTGTGTGTATATGTATGTATGTGCAAGTGTTCATTTGTGTATGGTGAAAATAATGAACAATCAACATTAGAGTTATAACTATCCACAATGGTATTACAGAAGGAAGTCATTTACCAGTAATTTCTGTATTTTTCATAATCGTTTTCCTTACTGCATCATCAAGTGATTGGACAATCCTTGGTCATTTTCTTACAAGTGCTATGGGCTTCACATGGAACTTTCTCATCATAGAATACAAAGGAGGTCTCGTATTGTCATCTTATTTCACAAAAATGTCTTATTTTTGGTTAGATATTGACAAGTTTCATGCCTATCTGGGCACTCGCAGAACAATTGTCATGATCCCGGAAGGATAAAAGGCAAACGTGGTTGCAGCAGAATTTAAACTTGAAAAAAATATTGCATGGCATTTTGTTCAATGTTCTTTCAATTCTGGTATTTTACCACCTTTGAAATAAACTAAGAAACCTAAGATGGAACAGAACATGGAATTCTAAAGTAAACAAATCCATGTTTAGTGCATGTTATTTTGGTAAGATTTAAAATAGATTTTATTTGTGAAAGAGAGAGAAATATTTTGATGATATATAAAGAATAAAAATATGAATAAAAGATTTGAAAATAAGAATATTTTAAATTGCAATTATTAATAGAAATGTCAATAAAACATGATGAATGGAGTAATGATTAATAATCACATTATTGGAAAGACAAAGTTATTTATAGGTGTATGCTTGTTTTCTGCTGTTTCTTTTATATTCCCATAGAGTGAATAGGGAAAACATATACACATCTAATGTCATGTGTTGGCTTTCATAAAGTAAATAGTTGTTTAAAGGCGTAGTGTAATTTCTATGAAATATCTATGAAATATCTAAGGTTACTAATTTGCTGGAATACATGAGCCAGAAAGATGTTGAGGAATTCACTATTTTGAAAACTGTTAATTTCTAGGGCTTGGCATTAAGACAGTGTGCTGTGGAATTGGCAAAAGGAAAGAAAATACAGCAAAATTGATAGAGAATTTCTTGGAGTTTGATGTCATTGTGGATGTCATATTACTGTTGGATATGTAAAAGAAGAGCTTATAAATTGACAGCCAATGATTGTTTTATTTTGAACTTGATAATTCAGCAAAGTAATTTAATCGAAATTTAGGACAATTTTATTAATTAGTTTTCTACAATAACATAATACTTTCTTGAAAGTGCTAATTTTGTGAATTTGTCACTTTAGAATAAGTTTATGAAATAAATTAGCTTTAAATACTCTCACATGTGATTTTAGAGGAATTTTCTTTAAATGAAATATACGATTATAATTATAAATTAATTACACAGTGTTTAAGTCACTCCAATTAGTGAAAGATCGATTTAAGTCATTCTGATTAGTGTGAGATTGATTAACAAATTCACATCTCCGTTTTTATTAGACCATACTGAATGACTTGACATTTTGAATCACTTAGTATATATTGGAAGACTTTAGTTAAAATGGATTATTAAGAGGGATGGTTCTGAAAAGTAGATCCAATGCTCATATAACGGTGTGTGTATATACATTTATATATGTATATATATATGTACGTGTATATATATATATATATATATATATATATATATATATATATATATATATATATATATATATATAAATACACACACACACACATATATATATATACACATACACACACATGCATATATATACTTACATACATGCACATTTCACGTGTGTGTGTGTGTGTGTGTGTGTGTGTGTGTGTGTGTGTATACACTCTGGTCAACATTATTCCCTATTTAAGTGACACTGATCCTTAATAACAGCCTAAGACCATTAACCTGAACAGTTATGGTTTATTTAATTGGTAAATATCGTAGAATCAATACGTCTGAAAAGATCTACTGATCGAGATAGATTTTAAAAGTATTTAACAGGATTACGCAAAAAGCTTTTAGAAAGTTAAGAGATAGCTTAATAAGTGAATCTTATTTAGATAATTCAATGTAGTCTTTTATTACTTTAGAATGCAGATGCTGTCTGCACAGAATTACTCAAATATCGAAATGTGCCAGATGCACATAATATTTATTGATAATATTTATAATTCGACGCAAAAATAGATCAAGCAATCATATACGCTATTATCTGTTTATTGCAGCAAAATAGAATGATATTATGTGGTATCTTTTCTTAGACATGAAATATAGTTAAGGAAGAAATATAGTCAATAGGCTTAACTCTGCTACAGTATTATTGGTGCATGTTTATGCAGTATTAGGATTCATCTTAGTCATTGTAATGTGATGATAGTTTAATCCAGCTCAAGATTAAGTAAAACTAAATTAAATACTCTAAGCCATGTCTCATATGATTCATATTGTCATTTTTGTTACTAATCTAAAAATAAATGTATTACAGGACACTTGTGGATCAGAGGTTTGGGATGCTATTTACAAAATTAATTCTGGCAAACATTTCATTTCAGTGGAGTTACATGGTTTAGTGTGTTGCACTCATGATCGTAAGGTTGTGATTTCAATTCCTGAACTGGGTAATATATTGTGTTCTTGAGCAAGACACTTCATTTCAGGTCGCTCCAATCCATTCAGCTGGTAAAAGTGAGTAAACTCTGCAATGAGCTAGCATCCCATTCAGAGAGGCAGACATATGCCAGAGAAACCAGGAATCTGGCCCTATGCTCCTTATGGAGTAAATGTAAACTAACTAACATTTCATTTCATCTACATCATGTCAATGCCTAGCTTAAATATATGAATGGTTCTAAAAGGATATAGGTTTAACCATTTTGATACCAACTCACCAGAAACTATTCCTAGTTCTATGATATAAATTCCTTCTTTTGCAGTGATCTAAATTAACGCCTTCCACAAAAATTTCATGTTGATTTAAATTTCAAACAGCAGCGTAATAATGACAAATATATTTTACTAAATTCTTTATTATTTTCAAAATTGCTTAAAATAAAGGCAGAAATATTGTAACAAAATGGCTGGACAGAAGATGTTTGTTAAAATGTTTGAAAGATGACATCAGGGAAAAGAGATTTTTATAATGTGGGACATTATCAAACATCCAAGTCAATAGAGGTGAATTACTTTATATTAAATGAAAACGACAAAAAAAAAATGCAGTTTTTCTATGGATTTCACATTTAATAAAAATCGATATTGGGTGCCATTTATAAATGGTAAATTTATGTACTGTTTTGAATAGATGGTGTTTTCTGGTATCACATGCATGAAAATTATAGTTGAAGCATATGTAGATAGTAGAATGTCTAAAATGTCAATGACTGTTCTGAGTGAAAGGGCTTTTTTGCCTGTAAAAATGGACATTAATTTTTTGTACCTATTACTATAACTGAGCTTAAAAATTTATTAGTTTTACTAAATGTTAACAAAACCTATTTAAATCTTATTATGTTTATATTCACATTACCACAGTTTTTGTAGCAGAATGGCTACTAATCTATTAATGTTAATATTCAAATATAGAAAATTATTCACTCTATTGAAAGGCTAATACTTTTCAGTTAGTTCATTTTCAAAAATTGAAGCTGTTTATTAGGGTTCGGTTCCAACTTTTAGCTCATCTAATGAATACCAGTGAGTTTCTGTAGCTATTTTATCTTATTTATACCCTGCCATCCCATCATCTACTTTCTTCGTTGATGCTGAAGTAAAATTTACAGTTACATTAACCCTTTTGATACCAACCCAGCTGAAACTGCCTCTGGCTCTGTACTACAAATGTTTTGTTTTGATAAGTTCTGAATTAAAATCTTCCACCAAACCTTAGTCACAATTTATGTTCCTAACACTAGCTGAATGATAACTAAGTTATTTTACTAAATCCTTTGTTATATTTAAAATCAATTGAGAGAAACGCAGAGCATCTCAACAGAAATATGATAACAAAAGGGTTAATGACTTTTAAGTTTTTTTACTTAACATTTCATTTAAAGAAACTGATGTGAAAACTTTAGTAAATTCTTTCATATATCAACAATGGTATCAAGATTTAAATTCCATGATAAAATCTAATCTAAACTTTTTCACCCAGCACATACTACTCTACCAAACATAAATTAGCAGTCTTTTTCTCACCACTTATTTATATTGTTTGGGTTATATATTCTGTTATACTTTGTTCTATGAAATGATGATATATATTCTGATATTCAT
The DNA here is from genome assembly GCF_046866305.1 of Octopus bimaculoides. Lineage (NCBI taxonomy): Eukaryota > Metazoa > Mollusca > Cephalopoda > Octopoda > Octopodidae > Octopus > Octopus bimaculoides. The sequence continues at coordinate 5,342,330 of NC_142940.1, forward strand.
GTACTTCACCTTATCACTCATTATTCACAGTTGATTTATTTTAAGCACTTATTATTCATTCAGATCTTATATTTAAGTTGATTTATTTTAAACAACTTATTGGTGTCTTCTCAAATGCTTATCCTATCTTCGATGGTTTTCTTTAATATTTAACATCTTTTGTTCAAATTTTAACTAACCATTGAAGAAATTTCTAAGAAAAATAAATTAAATAACAAAACATAAAATCTTGATATTTCCAGAATATTCTCCTCTGATATCATTAAGCAAATTACTGATGGTTATTTGATGCCATTATCGTCTTTTGTAATCCAATCAAATGAAGGCACATGGTTCAGTGGTTAGGGTGTTCAGCTCACGACTGTAAGGTCATGTGTTCGATTTCTGGTAGCAGATTGTGTCCTTGAGCAAGGACACTTTATTTCACATTGTTCCAGTCCACTCAGCTGGCAGAAATGGGTTGTACCTGTAATTCAAGGGGCCAACCTTGTCACATTCTGTGTCATACTGAATCTCCCTCAGAACTATGTTAAAGGTACATGTGTCTGTGGAGTACTCAGCCATTTGCTCGTCAGTTTCACAAACAGGCTGTTCCATTGATCGGATTGCCTGCAACACTCATTGTCATAACCAGTGGAGAGCCAATATTTCATCCAATCAAAAACGAATACCATCTCTTTTCACAGAACTTCTAGTTCTTCTAAAAGTAATGAAATTTTATAATTAAAATGATATAAAAACTAGCAAAAAGTTGCATCTTATTTTATCATCACTAAATCATCGTTTTTACTAACTTTGATAAGGTTTCATAATTACTAGTTCCTTTCTTTTGGTTGACCTTGATCAACTCATTTTATAATTACACAAATACATAGATATTTATACAAATACTAACATAATATGAACAGAGATAAAGGCCTTTTTCTGATAAGAAACGAAGGATTTTTTCTTAGCAGAGATTATGTGCATGTGTGTGATGTGTATATATATATATATATAGAGAGAGAGAGAGAGAGAGAGAGAGAAAGAGAGAGAGAGAGAGAGAGAGAGACATATATATATATATATATATATATATATATATATATATATATATAGATGAGCATATATATGTACACACATGCAAATTACGTGTATTTTTCATAATTTTTTTATTAACTTCATCTCGTACTTGATATGGTTATGCTTGGTTACTAGTGTCAATAATATGGTACCACTTTGTGCTATTCTGGTATTTAGTAGATAAAAAGTTTGAGGAAGTTTATTTCTCTTGTATCTGTTGTCAGGAATATTCTAGATACATCCAAGATCTGGCATTGCCAATTTTCTATGTATAACTTAGAAGTTACAAAGTCAGTTTTAGGAAATTCCTAAAGGAATTTTAGAAAAATATTGAATAAATGAAGGATTTCTTATCTGGTAATGTTGGAAGTTTATATCCAAAATTGGAATAGGCATATTCTGGGATCTGTAGGTAGAATAGTGAGCATTCTAAGAATTGTAATGGTGTCTAAATACATAGTTTGATGCCAATTCCACTTAAGATATTGCAAATATTATTATTACAACATCACAAGTGGAAATGCTTAAGTAAAGCTTATGTAACTGGTATGTGTCTTATATATATATATGTATATATATATATATATATATATATATATATATATATATATATATATATATATATATATATACACACACACATATATATAATACATACGTGTATGCAAGTGTCTGTATAACTATCTTTGCTTTTAAATATATATATATATATATATATATATATATATATATATATATATATATATATATATATATATATACACATATATATATATACATACATATTGTATATATATCATATATACACATCTATTATACTCTATAATACATATATGTATATACATATATAACATATATTATATATTGTATATACAGATATATTATAGATATGATATATATGTGTACATTATATATATTATATATGTGTACATTATATATATTATATATGTATGATTATATATATATATAAGAAACATGAGTTTAAATTGCTCTCTAATTCTTCCCAAATAATAACAAAATATGACCTATGTAAATGTTTCGCCTTCAGGAAATACATTATCAGTGACAAATTCAAAAGATAATTTACATTATGTATCTGATTGTCATTCTCTTGGAGTAATTTAACCAATTCTTTCAGTATTTTGAAAATTCAATAAAGTTCCAATAGCACTAAATTTGAAATTAATATAATCCAAATTTAAGTGGCAACAACAATAAAAACAAGTTTAGTTTTAGGGTATTTTATTGTTTTAAATATACCCAAATTACCTTTGATTTGCCTTTATGATTTTTAAAATGGAATAGCTATTGCTATAATTCCAAATTGACAGAACTTTAAATTGATTTGAATTATCTTTATATATTAGAATGGAAAATATACCCCTACCCACATACACAGATATGCATAAGCGCACATAGATATATACACATGAATGCATGTATATATATATATATATATATATATATGCACACACATGAACACATATATACACATATATATATACATACATATATACATATATCTATACGTATATGTATATATACACGTATGTGTGTGTATACATGTTTGTACGTATCCATACATATATATATATATATATATACATATATACATATATACATATATATATATATATATATATATATATATATATATATATATATATATATATATATTATACTTAGGCATATTATTGGGTTATTTACAGATTCACAATTCTTGGAATTTCATTCTTCCCGTATTACCATTCTTTCTGTTTCTCTTATGAGATTCAGTTATGCATGACGTTTGCCAAGTGAAATAATTAGAGAATAGTGAATCATTTCATCATATATTTTCTATCATACACTGATGCACACACACCACACACATGCACATACATACATAAATAAATAAATACACACATATATTAATTATATATACATATATATATACACACACACACACACACATATGCACATACACATACATGTACATATATAATCTCTCTCTCTCTCTCTCTCTCTCTCTCTCTCTCTCTCTATATATATATATATATATATATATATATATATATATATATATATATATATATATATATATATATATATATATATATATATATACATATATATATATATATATATATATCTTATATTTATTTCAATTTTCCTCCAATGCTTCGTTTTCTATAATAGAAACAAAATAACAAACCAATAAAATTTCATGATTTCTGAGGAGCATAACAGGATGATGTAATGGAAAAACTAGGCAGAAATTTCATTTCAGTCTTTTCATTTGGCAATTCTTTTCATGTTAATTAATTTTAATTCTGAATGAAAAACATTGCAACCCCAATGATAATTAAAATCATAATTACCTGTAAATTTTCTATCAAAAAATGCTACTCTCATATCTGAAATTATGTGTGCCTATATATGTACATACATGTTATGTGTGTGTATATGTACAAGGGTGAGTCAAAAAGTAATGCCATTTTGTTTAGGACAGGTATAATCACCAACACAGGAACATGTATCATACATCAAAATGAAGCTGGTCCTCTGTGGATCACATCCCTACTTCTCAACAGAGTCACCGTTTCTCTCAATAGCAATGTTTCACCTTCGAATGAGAACATGTATCCCTGCCCTGTAAAATTCTCTTGACTGTTCTTTGAGCCACTTCTTCACTACAAGTCAAAGAGACAACACCTTTTTTCGAAGGCTCGTAACTGGTAATGAAACATGGGTTCATCATTATGAACCAGAATCAAAGAGGCAGTCAATGGAATGGTGTCACTGTACGTCACCACCACTGAGAAAGTTCAAAGACACAAAAGTCAGTTGGAAAAATCATGGCAACTGTCTTTTGGGATACTCAAGGTGTCACTCTGGTCGATTTCTTGCCAAAAGGAAAACAATAAACTCAAAATAAGCTTCATTTTGATGTATGATACCTGTTCCTCTGTTGGTAATTATACCTGTCCTAAACAAAATGGCATTCATTTTTGACTCATCCTTATGTGTGTGTGTGTGTGTGTGTGTGTGTGTGTGTGTGTGTGTGTGTGCTTGATTTGATTTACAAATGTGAGACAATAGTACTCAATCTATGTGGTAAAGTTTAGTGATTTTTTTTTCCAACCTGTGATGTGACTTCACCACTACTCTGAATTTTTTGTTTGCATTGCTAAATGAAATAGAAATGAGAAAAGATCAGATTTAATTAACATATATATCTATATATGTGTGTGTGTGTGTTTGTATATATATATATATATATATATATATATATATATATATACACACATGCACAGATGCCCATATACATCATACATTTACTTACAACACATTCATGAAATCTCTTTGAATATACGACCATGATTGCCTACATACATGTATGTATAAACTCACCCACACACTCTCACATATACCCACACACACTCACATTCTCTCTCACACACACATAAACATATAATTTATTTTCATTTTTTGTACCATTTTTACTGAACCCTTTTCCTTGTTATCTCTGCCAGCGGAATCAAATTGGTGGTGGTGACTCTCTTCTGCATAGCCCTGGAGGGGATTCCATTATCAGCAATGGTAGGCACCTTGGGACGTTTACAGGCAGGAAAAACCATTCCAATTTGCCATCACCAGCAACATCTTCACTTGTTTCGTATGCACCAATGGAAGATCAAAATGACCTGGGGTTAAATTCTTGTACGACAACCATCACGACTGTCTCAGAGAACAACACTGCCAACAATGGTGTGCCAAACACAACCAACATCACCACCACCAACAACAACAATACGAGCACCAATACAGTCAATACTAGCAACTTATCTACTCCTACCAACACTACTTCTACCACTCCTCTTACTCCTACTACAGATAAGAATGTTCCTAATTTTGCTACTCCTGGTAGTCCAGCTACTTCTTCTACTACTACTACTCCAAACGTTACCAACCTCAAAGAGAACTCGGTTCGTGCCACCAATGTCGCCAATGGTCCTAAAGAAGGAAAAGTATGCATTGTTGTTGACTCACTGCTTGGTTGCTGGGTGTTTTGTTTGAGATCTGACTGCACCTTATGCATCTTTATCAGTTGCTTCTGGTTCTTCCTTTAATTCCCTATCCCCACCCCTATCCACATCACACTTTTTCTATTTGTTTTACATATATTGCTAGCAATAACAACAACCAGTTTTTCTGTTTTTTTCCCCTCCCCTCTTAGTGTTTGCATCTAGTTTGGCTATAAATTTAACAACCAGTTTTTCCTTTTAAATTAATTCATTATTATTATTATTATTATTACTATTATTATTATTATTATTATTATTATTATTATTATTATTATTATTATTATCATAACCGTTATTATCATTAGTATGCCATATCTAAGTAGATAAAGACTTGATAAACTAGTTCAAAGTTGTTTCCGTTACATTCCAGGTATTGCACACAGCGCTTAAATCTGTATACCTCAGATTAAATCCACATTGCTTATCAAACAAACCACCACCGCCACTATTATCATCCTCATCATTAACATTATCATCAGCATCATCGTCCTCTTCATCATTAACATCATCATTATCATCATACATCACCATTTATTAATGAGATGTTGCAATGGCTTGGCTCAAATTTTCTCTCTAGTTTCAAGTGCTCTGATGTTCTTTTTGGAAAGCTACTTGAATTTCCATGCCTAAAACATCATGGACGTTTTGTTCCTTTTTGCATTTGTTTTTACTTCCATTTTTCCATGCCAGCATGATTTAGAAGAATATATCACTAAGGCTTTGTTTTAACAGGCAGATACCCTTCCTATCACTAACACTGACCTGTTTTTCAAGTAAAGGATTTCTTATTTCACTCCTCTTCAGTGAAAGATCTGTTGACAGGAGAAATCACAACGCCACTGCTTCTTGCAACTTTCTCAGAATACAAGTTCAAATGAAGACACACACACATACTTCCCCATTTAGGTTCATTATATATATAATATATATACTCTTGACTCTTGGCAATGTAAGTTCATGTCCTGCCAAAGCTAACTGTGCCTTTTCCTTTTGGGGTCAACAAAGAAAAACATCCAATCCCTGAAATTGTAGGTCTTGTACTTAAATCAGACACATTATTATTGCGTGAGAGAGCAGTGGTTGCCATCAAAGTGACACAGGTACATATCATCAGCTACTAAGGGACATGCTCAACTGGTTATGGTCAAACAGCTGACAAGCAAATCTGTGGTATTGAGTAGAATATTTGCTGTAGTCCATCTTTTATACCTAGGCAAAACTATTCTTCTTCTTCTTATTATTATTATTATTATTATTATTATCATTATTATTATTATTATTATTATTGTACATTATGACCAGCCAGATAAAATTCTAAAGTTCTCTGTTAAGTATTTTGGATCTATCTAAATGTGATAATTTGATTTCTTGAGCAAGATTAATAAGATTCTCCTTAATTAAGTCATCACCATCATCATCATCATCATCATCCTCATCACCACCACCACTACCACCACCATCCCCACTTCATTGTCATTTTGTCATTTTCATATTCATTTGAGTGTGTTTTTGCTTTCATTTGCTTGCTTCTGCTTATTATTATTATTTTTTTTTTTTTGTTAGACAGCTTATAAGCTTGTGTTAGGGTTGATTTGTGATAGTGCTTTAGTTTTATTTTCCTCCCTGTTTTTGTTGTCTTTCTCGATGTCTTACAAATGTTTGTCCAGATAAATTGTCTTTAAGATAAATCTAATCTCTTAGTTTTGACAGAAAATTTTCAAATCTTACAGTAAAATCATTGTAAAATGTGTAACGTTGTCTAAATGCTTACTCTTGAAAGACAAGTTCACACTAGAAGTGTTATCACTCATAATAGTTCTAGATTAAAATGTTTGTCCAGAAATATATTGACCTTTATAAAGTTTTCACCCAAGTTTTATATGCTTATAAATTTGTGTTTATCTTGTGATGTTGTGAAGAATTAGTCGTGGTCATTGATTTACCATTTTATTTAAATAATCGATAATGTGTTTTGTTTTTGAAAAAATTCATCTTTGAAATTTATTTTAACTTAATTACATGAAGATATATATGATCAGCAGACGTGATATCGTTAGGGTCAGTATATAAGGATATTATTACATGATTATCAAATGAGGATATCATTTAACATTTATTTCTAAATGATGATATTTCTGGTGAATGTATGTATATTTTAATTAGGAACAGTACATAAGACATTTAGAGTTTTCTGGGAAACTTGTTACTATTTTGAATTTATATAAACAACAAACTATAAGTTAATTTATGTCAATATGATTATAGTATGCTTAAAATTGTTTTATTTTAATATTTTTGTAAATATTTCATCATTTCCAAAGCAGTAGACTTTATTTTATGCATGATTATCTATTTCAATATATATTGTTTAAAATGTAGTTTAACAGAAAAATCTAATTTTGTACTGGTTGATACTAGTTCATATTTGTATTCATTATTCAATGAGTGAATAACAGAATTTGTGTAAACAATCAACTTTATACTTACCACCTTTAGCAACTAATTTGGTTTCTTGGAAATTCTATAATTGATATTATGTTGTATTGTGCAATGAATGAAGCTGTTTTTAAAGCGGTTATTTCACTAATATTTTCCGATAATGTATTTCATTTTGATAAAATGATGAAATATTTCATTCTTGATTTCTCCAATAACTAGTTACTGATGCCATTCAAAAATGTAAAATCTTCAAGAATATTTTTTGTTTTGATTAAACATTAAGTTCATCATTTCTGATATTCTTACAATAATTATGTGTCAAATCTCTTGTCTGGTACCAACTTCCTGACAATTCTAGTAGGATTTTTCCATGGTAGCCACAGTTATATATTTATTAAAATACTGAAAACAAATAAAATAATAGTTGTTTCCAATTTAAACAAGGGTCTGCAATTTTGAGGGTCAGAGGGTGTATGTATAATCAATGATGCAAACCTCAGTATTTAACTGGTATTGTATTTTGTGAGCATGAAATTTGGCTTCGACAGGAATTGAACACAAAACACAAGGAGTTGGGACAAATGCCAAAAGGCAGTTTTTCTGACATTCTAATGACTCTGCTAATTCACAACTCTTATAATAAGAATAAGAATAATCCTTTCTTATCTGGACAGAAGGCCAGCAATTTTGAGGGGAGGGGCAAGTTGATGACATCAATCCCAGCGCTTAACTGGGACTCATTGTATCAATACTGAAGGATGAAAGGCAAAGTCAGTCTCAATAGAAGTTGAACATAGAGACAAACGAAATGCTGCTGAGCATTTTATCCAGCTTGTTAGGGATCCTGCCAGTTCACCACCTCAAAAACAGTAATAATACTTTCTACTATTGCCACAGAGCCTGAAATTTGCAGGGCAGGGTATAGTCGATTGTGGGGCAGGGTCTAGTCAATTATACTGACCCCCAGTGCTCAACTGATAACCATTTTATCGATCCCCAAAAGGATAATAAAAATAATAATAATAATAATAATAATAATAATAATAATAATAATAATAATAACAACAACAACAATAACAGCAACAACAATAACAGCAACAACAATAATAATAATTCTTTATTGAACACATTTTTGTTTAAATAATTGTCATTTTAAGCATCATTAATATTTTCATCAGAGTCTATAGCAGAAACTCTGGGGTCTCCCAACCTGGGGTCCACAGAACCCTGGTGGTCAGCAAAGTTAGTACTGGAGGTCCATGAACTAAATTCAAAATTACATATATATATATATATACATAAGGATAAGCATATAAGAAAGGGGTCCATGGGAAAACTTATTTAAATAGAAGAGTTGGGACCCACTGTTGGGGACCACTATGAAAAGGTTGGGAACCACTGGTCTAAAGCAAGGAGTGATAAAGTGGCCAATATTGAGGTCTGTGTGAATATCCAAGGGATGGATAAACAATTTTGAGCATTAAGTGTACTGAATTGTTAGTGAAATGAATTTGGAAGAATATGGTAATTTAAGGCTAAATCTCACTAATTTCCAGCCAAATAGCAATGTAATAACTAGTATTCACCAAACATTAGATATTCCAACTATATCAATAAAATATGATTGAATATTTATTGCTTTTTATCAATTTCGTTAAGTATTTTCATTAAATTTCTGTAAATATTTCCTATTAAAAAAGTGATGATGACACAAAAAAAAAATAGCAAAGGAATTATTGTTTTAAAAATAAGAATTCTTTTATTATTAATTATACTTTAAAATTTTATTTTAGAAATATTCTCGTTGGAAGGAGGGTCAATAACTTATCAATGATTCCATGAAGGGGTTAAGGATATAAGAATTTGGCTAATGTCTAGGTTATGATCAAAGGAACCGTATATTATGATATTCTATAGCAGTTAATGGGTTTATGATCAAGCTGAAAAATTCAAGGGTTATGGTGAAGAGGTCTTCGACTTCACATTGAAATATTGGTTTCTGATTTCAGTCATAAATTTTGGCTTACATTAAATTCCAGCAAAATGTCTTACATAATTTTCTGTAGAATGTGGAACATCAGAATTTAAATGTTTTGTATTTAGGGATGTTAATAAGGGGTTTCTAAAATAGATAAAAGAGTTTCTTATAACTTATGTGAACATGGAGAAATGCATTAATTTGTGCCTTGCAATTTCTGATATATATCACACACACACACACATATATATATATATGTATATATATATATATATATATATATATATATATATATATATATATATATATATATATATATATATATATATATATATATATATATAGAAGTATGTATATATGTACAGATATGTATACTTATATATGCACACATGCATATACATACATACACATATTTAATGTAGGTCTGTTTATGTTTCGATAAACTAGCCACTGTAGTTGTTGTTATTGTTATTATTGTTATTGTCGTTGTTGTTGTTGTTGTTGTTTAGCCCAAGGTCAGCCCTGATCAAGCAGACCTATAATCAAAGGTTGTTCCAGGTGTGTCATTCTCCATCTTAAGACTGCATTAATCAGTGTGTCCTTCCCTTTTTAAGATGGTAGGATATGATTTGAGGAGATTTGGCTGCTAACTCTAGAAAGTCAACTGACCACATAGAGGTTTTCTCAAGTAGGTTAAAACTTTCAAGCATATTTTTTTTAAAAAAAACAATAATTTGTTTTGTTTTCTACATTCCATTAAAAAATATTTTCTTCGTATTATCTTTGTTTTTTTGGAAATATATTTTATCTCTTTTACCAACATATCAAAATCACATGATCTGATCCAAACATATTTTCAAGTTTTATGTTTTACTATTTTTATACTTCTACATTTTATTGTTTTTATGTTTTGTTTTGTTTTGTTTCTATTACAATGTTTTTACCTAAGCGTATTTTACACAATTCTTCAGCAAATAGTTAATGTTCTTCTACAAATGGTTAATATCTGCTTCTATAAATTTTTCCTTACTAGTTAATATCTTCTAAATAAATACTTAACAGTTTTTATCAGAAATCATATTGTTTTCTAAACTTATATTCCATTACATTTTTATACCCAATTTCTGTGTGTATGTGTGCATACATATGTATTTATTTGTATTTATCTGTGTATGCGTATATGATTTGGGTGAGTTTGTTTCTCTCCATGTTCGTTCCTCTATGATTCTTAACTCTCAATAAAAGTCATAGAAATGGAAACAAACTTGCCAGAGACATGGGCTGTTATTTCAAGAACATTTTCTGAAATTGGATTTCTCTAGCATGAACCATGGTGTCTAAAATGTGTTAGAGTTTGTAACTAATTTCTTAGTTGCTTCCAAAATCTTTAGTTTGGTGTTTAATCTGAATGTTTCCTTCCCCCCCCCCCACAATTCTATTTTAACACATTAGGCACCTGTCTTGCCAAAGCATTTTATGATTTTTATATATTCACATTTCATATATATATATATGTGTGTGTGTGCATATATAAGCCCAATAGCTGTTTCCGGAGTCTTGAAGATCCGTCATAATGTTGGTAGATGCAGTTCAGCAAAAACAATGCAGCCAGTAATGAAAGCAAATAAATATTGGACAAATCAAGCCTCTGCCATCAGGGTAGAAGCGAAACCTTAGATTACAGATCATGATTCCACTTTTAAACTTCTCTGCATCATGATCTGAAATCTAAGGTTTCGCTTCTGCTCTGATGATAGAGGTTTGATTTATCCAATGTTTATTTGCTTCCATTACTGGGCGCATATTTTCGTGAACTGCATCTACCAACATTATAATGTGTGCATATATATATATATATATATATATATATATATATATATATATACATACACGCATATGCATATACATGAGTTTATTATCAACAGCAAATCGATCATTAATTATCCCTTATAGCTGTTTCAATTATATATATATATATATATATATATATATATATATATATATATATATATATATATATGATTGGTTGTCTATTCCTTAAGCAGAGTCTGACCAACTCTTGTACCTACACCTTGGATCCATCATGGCATTTGCTGTGGGTTTTTTTAAACCAGAAAATGTTTTGAAAAGACACCCACATAGATTGTATATCTGATTTGGACCATCAAAAAAGCTGTAGCTAAGTTCTGATCTTTGTGAATCTTAAAATGTCTTTAGAGGCTTCTGTTAGATTTGCAGACCTTATGACATACACGGCATTGAAAGGTGTACACAGATATATAGGCAGAATAATTGGTAGAGGTTCGTCTCCCATGGGCCCAGCAAATGAAAAGCATGATCTGTCACAAACTGTGCACACAAAAAGGTCACTGAGATTCACCCTCTCGATCACAACATTCTTCTTAAAGAGATTTCATGATATTACATTTAATTCTTAATTATGTTTGTTTCAACACTATGTGGAATATACATTTCATGAATATAGATATTAACATGAGTACAAACATATGGATGAACATAGTAAATTTGAGCTGGTTACAGCAACTAATAAATATGAAAGTAAGAATAAAACTATATGAAGCAACCTGCTTTATTAAATATATTTGGTATTTCATGAGTGCTTATTGTATCTTTTCTGCTACTAATTACACTATATTTCAATTACTATATTCTATGATCTACCTCAGGTGTCCTGTATATATGCATATAAGTATGTGTGTGTGTGTGAATATACATAAATATATGTATGTACAAATTCTGTATGAATACCAATATACATACATATATGTATGTATGTCTGTCTGTATGTGGGTAGGTATGTATACTATATAAGCAATAAATGATGATATATATATGTGTGTGTGTGTGTGTGTGTGTGTGTGTGTGTGTGTGTGTGTGTGTGTGTGTGTGCATTTAAACATGAGAAACGTATTCAATACATATTGTAGAATATAATTTTATCTTATGACACAGCTGACACTTTGCTCCAACATGATACAGGAAAGACATAGCAAATTTCTAGATACATACAACTATGTGATGTGATGTGTGTGTGTGTGTGTGTGTGTGTGTGTGTGTACCAACAACATTATCATTTTCTACCTTTTCTCCATTTCTCTATGCGAGTTGGATAGATCTTCAGCAAAACATCCCATCACTCGTTGTAGTTTCTTGTCAATTTTTGAGATTCAGTTTCCTCAGATCAGTCTTCTCCAATTCCTCTCATTTCTTCTGCAATCTTCCCCTTCTACAGATTCTTCCCACTTGGACCGCTTGGTACTTCTTTACAACTGCTACCCTCCATACATATCAAGCACTCATAATAACAAAGTCTTCTCTCTTGCACTCTTCAAGAAGTTCTTGTTGTCTTCAGTGTTTGTCTCAGCTCATTTTTATTCAGTAGTTCATGGACTCAAACATTACACATCAAGTGGAGCATGACCATTTAATTTCATTCCAGCATTTTCACATCCTTCTCATTCAGAAGAATATATTTCAATGATATCCAAAATCATATTTCATACAAAAGCCTAATACAATTCTCCCTTCAATTTGTGAGAGAGTCCTTTTGGTTTCCAGCAAAAGTAATGTCTCCCTGAATTTATTCCATTCCATTCTTAATCTGGCTACTGTGCTTTCAGAACACCTACCACCACTGCAGACTACATCACCTAGGTAACAGAAATTGTGAACTACAATATAAGGGGCCTTCCAGGCATTGAAAAATCTTTATTTGATGTATGTTCAGTGTTCTCTTACTGCCAACTAGTCCTATGTATAAATACATGCCCACTCAACTAAAATTTCCTCAATCTGTTTAATGCTATTCTTATCAAATTATTAATATTCTTATAAAAATAACTGATATTTGCTTCAATAAACTTCCTTTTACCAGTTTAATACATTCTAAACACGTATTTTCCAATTTCTCTCAGAAAACATATTGTTTTCAAAATTGATTTTCAATTACGATTTTCCCCCAGGGCGTGTGTGTCTGTATGTGTAGGAGACCCTCAATAATTTTTAACTCTTAATTAATGGGACTCATTAAATTTGAACAAATTTGCTAGAGAAATTATCCTTTTCTGAAACATGGTTTCTATACTTTCAGCAATCTAAAATTTGGTAGTTTTGCAACTGGTCTCCTGAAATATAGTATACATGTGTATGAATATGTGTGTATGATTGCATATTTATATATGTGTGTGTATGTGTGTGTATATATATATATAGGAGTAGGAGTGGATGTGTGGCAAGTAGCTTGCTTACCAACCACATGGCTACAGGTTCAGTCCCACTGCATGGCACCTTGGGCAAGTGTCTTCTACTATAGCCTCGGACAACCAAAGCCTTGTGAGTGGATTTGGTAGATGGAAACTGAAAGAAGCCTGTCGTATATATGTATATATATGTTTGTATGTCTCTGTTTGTCAAATAACAATAAATATCTGTCAAGTTGAAGGCATAAAACGTCAATTGGAGAAATAATATCTGTAGATAAGGAAAAAGAAAACATGTATAAAGATAGTGTAATTAACTAATAAATGGAAAAAGACGTTCAAGAGTATTAGGAAAAAGAACAACATCACTTAACGAAGATTCTTGGTTTGACTGTGGTATTACCCATGAGGCAAAGAAAAATATATACGATGTGTATCACGTGACAAAATGGTGTTTATATGTATTAACGCAAATGAACAAAGAGAGAATCTTCTATATACTGTGTGTAGGTCAATCAGTATGACTGTCTGTTTAAATAATCCTTCAACTATTTTCCAATCAAACCATTTCCTGCTCCATCTATTTCTCTATCTTTCTATCTGTCCATCTGTCATTTTATTTATCTCCTCCCATCTCTGAATCTGATTAGTCAACTTGTTTATTATATAGGTTGCTTAAAAGTTGTTGCATAATCATTTGACCAAACGATTGATCTAAATATAACAGCTTACTTTTATATTGAGAATTATCATTTTCCTTTGTTTCTGCAAGGAAAAACGATCGTGTTTATAATCTTGATTGGATTTGTCTATAGAGAACGGTATCAATATTTGCCCCTTGTAAATCATTTATAAAGTGTTGAAGAGAGAGAGAGAGAGAGAGAGAGAGAGAGAGAGAGAGATGAAATGGAAGGAGTCATAAAGTATAGCAATATATTTGGATAGATTACTATGTAGAGACTGAAAGAGGCAACCAACAGTAATGAGTGTGGTTAAAAAGGAAATGTATCCATAGATATATGTAAAGCTATATAAAGACGTAATGAGAAAGCTGAAAATTATTTATAAAGAATTTTACACAAATGGAGTGACAAGTAGCTGAGTTGATAGAATACAAGGCATTCAGCCAAGATTCTCTATAATTTACATGTAAAATCAGCACTGAAACAAGACCCAATTCTAAAACAACATGGTATAGTTTACTTCTGTGCATAGTAAAAGTGCTTACATTTAAAGCATACGTTTGTTTGGGTTGTAAACCAACAAATACCCATCAATTTTTAAAGCAATTTCTCTTAAGGATGGGCGGGGTGAAATAGAGATTAAACTTGTGATAGATATATGTACTATCAATGAGGAGATTTTAATCTCATCATTTATATATAAATATGATAATCGAATTAATGGTTCGCTAAGGTCTGTGAAAAGCCCCTGACATTTTCTTGTAAATCTGCATACAAAAGTATCTCCATGTCAGATCTCTGCTCATTAATCTTTTTATCTTCAGTGAAATGGTAATAATGTTGATATCACTTGTTGGCATTATGACCAATCACTTTATAAAGAGTTGTGGAATAAAAGCATTCCTTATTTGGAAAACAAGGATCGGTGACAAGATAAAGATCCAGCCATGAAATCCTGCTTCAAATAAATTCCACGTCTTACCCATGCTTTCGTGGGAAACAAATGTTAAATGAACAAAAGAAGACCTTTATTAAACCAAAATATGACTTAACCTACCCATCTAACCCATACTAGCATGATAAACTGACATTAAAGGAAGCCAAAATATGATTTACCCTTTATTTTCTCTGTAATTTCTTCTGATATTTCATGTGTTTGATCCTTATTTTGTGCATTTTGTATTCACCTGAAATGACAAACCCTCTGGTGGCTTGCTTTCTTTTTACCTTTCATATGGCTTTTTCTCACTTCTTTTTATGCCATGCCTACGGTTGTTTATGGTTATGGACCTGCATGCAAAAGTCTGAAAATTCAGGATTTTTCTTGGGAACGATGCATCATTGGTTTCCCGTTGCTTACTGTCAGTTAATTAAACAATTTGATCAGCTAAGATCCCACTCTTTGAAAGACCTTATTTAATCTTTTGGCAGGGGTACTGATTCGTGTGTTATCAGGGCATGTCCATACTCAGGTGGGTTTATGTGACACATATCAAGGGACCAGCCCTTTTCTGAGTCCTTTAAGGTCCATCTTCTACTATATGACCCATAACTGGGGCCTCTTACAATTACTATCTATCACCCAAAGCCAGAATGGACCTGGAAATAGTGGTGACTAAAGTGTAATCCCTTACTTCCTTAAACTTGTGAACTGGGGCCTCTAGATGCAGTTTAACCCTTTTGCCTTCTGATTGCTCTGTCAAATGTAATGCTTATTTACTCACATTGTTTTGAATTAGTCTTGCATTATTTCATAGCTTCAAGATTTCTATGATATGGGTATTCTAGGGTAGAAGTGAGAGGCAGGATCTGGCCCGGTTCAAAATAAAACAGGTAGAATATTTGGGCCAGATATGACCAGTTTAAACGTGAAAGGGTTAAAGTCTCCCTCAGGACAAAACCTTTTTACTGACTGTTAATAACTGACTTCTTTGAAAAAATGGCACTGTCTCTCATTCCAGCCACCCCCACCCCATGAATCAATGCCAGTATTGTTTATTTTAGGGTAAATTCATATTCTTCAATAATAAACGACATTTATTGGATGATATTGTTCCTAGAATCTTAAATTTGGAAAATCTATTTCTAAACAGCAAATAACAGTAACACCATTAAAACTCTAGTCTTGAACGCAGAAGAATATTCAAGTTCTGTTCCCCTTGATTTAGACTTATATGTGGTGGCCATATCTTAAATAGGTTTTGGTTGTATATTGGTTCTGAAATGGTAAAGTGGTGCCAACTTTGATAAGTAAAACTGATACCTATAAACAATTCTACACACACATACTCATGCTAATGTGGAGCTTCTACCTGCCAGCAAAAGCAGCTAAATTTTCCTCAAATCACATCTTACATTCTTAAACAAGTAATGGATGTTGTAAACAACATTGTCCTGCATATCAATAAAAAGATAAGATGATCGTAGCTGGGTAGCTTTTCTCCATAAGTCTGCTTGATTGGGGTTGACCCAGCCTTAAACAACAACACACCCACACATATATACATACACACATATGCACACATACACACACACACTCACACTTACAATCAACGTTTATGATATAAGCTGACATGGGTAGAACAAGTATTTAAATTCATATCTTTGCATTTATTTTTTTGAGTAGAAGATATTGGAGTAGTTGCTCTTTATATCATCTGTCTACAACATTATAAAGTTGTTTTAATTCTTGTACAATTTCCGTTTGTGAGTCTAGTGGAACCAGGATTGTGTCTCATACTCAAGAGTATAGAACAATTACATTTCCTTGTATGGTTCAATGTGAACTCATGTAATTTATGGATATTTGATAAGACTATATCCTAACCTTTCATCTATCATATAATGATATATTAAAAATATGTTTTAGTTTAAGATATCAAGCCAGTCTACTACACATGATATTGCACTCAATTTAAATATTTTTTAATATCAATCATAATTATTTTTTTTTTAAGTATTGATACAAAATGATACCAGTATTATACTGAGGCAAAATAACTATAAAGTCGATTGTTTAGTTAAAAAATCTTAATTATAACTAGTCTTTTTCAAAAAAGAGAAAAAGGAAAATACATATACATAGAAATATGTAACATATATATGTATTTAAATGTGTGTGTATATATACACATACACACACATACATATATATATAAATACATACATACACATATACCTATTTATATACACACGTATATATATATATATATATATATATATATATATATATATATATATACATGTGTGTGTGTGTATATATATAATTGAAAAAATAGAGTCAACAAAAAGGAGTATGGTTAGACAGCTATTTAATAAACACTACACATGTTTCGATACAATATAGATACACATACACCTAGACTTGGAAGTATACCGAAATACTACCAACTATTTGATAATTCTAAGGGTGAACGAGCTCTATTTTGTACTCTACTACGTTCCTAATGGAATACACCTTAAATTATATATAGACATATAATATATATATATATATATATATATATATATATATATATATATATATATATATATATATATATATATGCGTGACTTCATATATATTGTATAATTGTACACACATTTATATATGTGAGCGAGTGAGCATGTGTATTTGTGAAGATTGTTTATTTATTTACTTATTTATTTATCTTTTTCTGTTCATTTACATATATTTCAATCGAATGTTTTAAAATTTTGTGCTTAATTTTGTAAAAATAATTATCTCGCTAGATGGCTATTTTCAGTTTTATGTTTTAAGAAAATAACAAGGAGATAAAAAGAAAAACAAACCATTTTATTCTTATTGTAGATGTTTATCATCACCGCAGCTTGTATCTGAATATTAGCAAAACTATTTTGTTGAGAAAAAAAATCTTTGTATTATTTTTATCCCAATTTACCAATTTGCAAAATTTTTAGATGCTAAAGTATATGCTTGCATGTTCTGTATTTCTCTAATGATGCATTTGCTGCTTGCTGTTTCTCTTTACTGATGTTTGTTACATATATGGATATACATACATACATATATATACACACACATATATATATATATATATATATATATATATATATATATATATATATATATATATATATATATACATATATATATATATATATATATATATATATATATATATGTATGGTATGTGTATATATATATATATATATATATATATATATATATATATATATATGTATGTGTATATATATATGTCTGTGTAAATATTTCTGTGATAACATTTTAATGAAATTCTACAATGAATAGGTATAAAGAAGATGATGAGAAGCAAGGAAAAGGCACTTATGATAATTTCACTAACTTACCATTTTCTCGTCTGCATAAACCATTCTCTTGTGATGGAAAATTAAGGAGTACCATCCAACTTACATATAAAAACAATATTAAACTGAAGGATAGCTCAACACATTTTGAAAGAGTACATGTTTATTAAAATTTTACAAGGGAAAAGGTTGACTGTTGTTTGAAGATTTGTCTCCAGTTTTATCCAGTTGAAAAATTCATTGCCATTTCTTCATGACAATAACTTGACTATTCCACAAATCTACCAGTAAAAACAAAAAATGTTTTTTTGTTCAGAATCACTGAAGAATTTGAAGCCAAATTCAAAGAAAAACCTGATCTTTTCTTTATACCTATTCATTGTCGAATATATTTTTCTTTTTCATTGACTTGAAAAAAATTGACTAATTATTGTTTCATTTTTCTTGATACTGTTCTCTAAAAGCCTAACGTTCGTCATACAAATAATTTAATGCTTTCTCTTGATAATTTAAAATTTAATTTCTTTGAACTTAATATTTCCGGAAAAAAAAAAAAGAAACATAAGAAAGTTTTCAAAACAAAAGTAAAGTTTAACAGAAATCATATATATATATGTGCATGTAAATATATTTTTATATTTTTACCCCTTTTTTATAACCCCTGTCCAATTTCAAGTGTTCTTTTTTTATTTATTTTATCATATCTAATTAATTTAATAAGTAATATTTCTTTCTAAAATTCTCTTTTCTATTCAAAATGAATTTTTATGCATATTTTGCTGAAAATAATTGCTTTGCGCTACTTTTACCTTGGCGTAACTATTTATATTATTTTTTTTTATTCTTTCTCCATGACATAAACTTAATTTTTTTTCATATAATGTTTTAATGCTGTTGAAATTTGACTTAAATTCAAATCTAGGTTCTATAATATCAGCCAAACCCATTTTACCTTCTTGTCAAAAGAATCATTTTATATATTATATCTTATAGCAATAAGACAATTTCAGTTTCCTTATATTTATTTTTCTCTCTTCTTTACAATGTTTACCCAAATTATAATTTGAATTATAAATTATGTTAAGATACTTATTAAAAAGCTTTGTTAGATATATTACATTATATTTATCAAACAAAAAAAATATCAAAAACTATTTTAAAAACTGTGTCAACATTTTGTTGCTTTATTCATTCTTTTTAAGAAACATAAAAGCGAAATTTAAAAGATTTGAGTGAATATAGTAAAGAAGATACAATTATAACAATATTTCCCTAATTAAATAAATATCTAATTTATTTCTTATTAGGAAAGTATATTTTCAAATCATTAAGCAAGATCCTGTTTTTTTATATATTTTGTTTGAAGAATATTAGTGATTTAATTGAAATATAATTGCTTTGCTATTAAAACCAATTTTCCATATAAACACAATATACACAATATACATACACACACACACTTATGTACACATGGGTACATACACATTATTCATTTGGAATATACACACCTTTACTGTCATGCTAATAATTATATATCGAAACACACATATATGGCAATATGTGTGTGTTTATGGTTGTATAAGGCAGTTTTCAAATACATACATGTATGTATGTATTTATATATAAGCACGTATATATACATATTTATTTATTAATATATATAATATATAATGTGTTTATGTATGTATGTGTATATATGTGTGTATATATATATATATTTATATATATATATATGTACATGCACATATATTTTCATACATATGAATGTAAATACTTCACAGGCACACATATTTATATAGTGCACACACAAAAACATGCACAGACACACACTCATATATGTACTTATATATATATATATATATATATATATAGACATATATAAATTTCTAGAAAAGAAGGGCAACATTCTTAGTTTCAAACCCAAAAGTATAAAAAGTATTTTGGACCATCATCAGGTTGCAAAACCTGTCCATGCCAGCACAGAATTCTTCAAAAACAGTTATTATGTCTCTCCAGAAAGATTACTTTGAGACAACTGATGACTGTAGCAAATGCTTTTGAAAAGTTCATGTCTGACATGAACATGTTTTGCAAGTAGGTAACGGCCCAAAATATCTTCCATACTTTCAGATTTGAAAACTAGTAGTTGCCATTCCATCCTGGAAATTTAGGATATTTTATTAATCAATGATAATTTCACCACTATATTCCACAAGACCACCCTTTATTTTGACTCTAACTACCCAAGATCACTATATATATATATATATATATATATATATATATATATATATATATATATATATATATATATATATATATATATATATATATATATATATATATATATATACATATATATTCATATGTATGTGTGTGTGTGTGTATATATATATATATATATATATATATAGAGAGAGAGAGAGAGAGAGAGATACATGCATACATACATACAAACATACACATATATTCATACAAATATGTACCCACATCACACACACAGACACATATATTATGTGTAGGTAAATACAAACCCTTTGCAAATTTTGAAGTTTTCTACAATGGTTAATTAAAGTTGTTTAGTCAAGTGAACACCTTAAGCAATTTTTTCTTTCTCGCTACAACTCCTGTATCATACAAGT
>NC_142940.1:5368710-5371210 GCF_046866305.1 Octopus bimaculoides
TGTATGTGTATATGTATATACATGTATATGTATATATATATATATATATATATATATATATATATATATATATATATATATATATATATATATATATATATATATATATGTATGTATGTATGTATGTATGCTTTTGTCCAATATTTTCATTTGAACAAATAATAGATTTATTGATTTCTTTCATTTCTGTTTTGATTATTACACTAAAATTTCTATGACAGCTCTATGACTGCTTTAGAAAAAAAGAAAACAATCAAATAATAAAAATAATAGTAATAATAATAACAACAATAATAATAATAATAATACCAACAACAAAAATATGATGATAATAATATAATAACCAAGATAATTATGATGATAATAATTTCTTTGTTACATACAATATAATGAGATATATTTTTAGCATTTCAAGTAGTTGTTTAAGGTCATTTTAGTAAGAATTAAAAAAGAAATAACAAAAAAGCCTACACAATTGGAAAAAAGATCTTATAAGCTAAATTTGAGAAGAATATCTATAGATAATAATTTCTTTTGTGAAGATGAGGAAATAAGCTACAAGATATGACTTCTCAGAGTGAATGTTTAAGATAAAGTACTAAAGAAATATTTGTATGTTGAAACAAAATAGCATTTGTGTTGAAGAATATCTTTTAAAATACCAAAATGAAAAGATTATCAATTGCAATCGTTAATTGCAACCATTATAGAATTATTTAGTTCAAGTACAACAGCCTACGAAATATATATATTTCTTCCTTTTTCTAAGTATATTTTTACCATTTTTCCATGATATCATGTGTAATACATACATACATAGATATATGTGTGTGTGTGTACATATACCCCATCTCACAGACATGTGGGAGTCATGCCAATAAATAACTACAAGACCTCAAATTTAACCAAATTCTATTCTTCATCTACCTTAAAATGGATTTTAACGAACTGTGAACCTAACTAAAATGTAAGACTCTTGAACCATTGGACATTTTCTTTTCCGATGTATCCCTCTACCTTTCACTCTTTTCTCTACCTGTGACATCTTCGTTCTGATGATGTCTACCATTGGCAACGAGGTAAAAATATAAATATATATTTTCCTCAGCATGATACACAGAAACGATCGTAAACTCACTCTTACTCTCACCTTTCTTAACTAATTAAATAAGGGCTTCCTAGCACAAAAACACACTTCTTATTGTTATTTTTCCTCCATTTTCTTATCGTCTGTATATATATATGTGTGTGTGTGTGTGTGTGTGTGTGTGTGTGTGTGTGTGTGTGTTTGTACATACATACACATATGTATGTTTGTATGTATAAATGAATGCAAATAAATCTGGGAAAGAGGGTCCATATATTGATACATGGTGTACCCTGCTTGAATTATAAAGGTTTAACTTTTAAAATTGCATGCTCTAATCTTGTCACTGCACTCTAATCTCCATAGTATCCAAATACTACACCCTATAGCCACCATTGCACAATAATACTATGACCTATAGCTATCATATCACATAATACTATAGCCTACAACCATCATTGCACATTATTACTATGACCAATAAAGCACACAAATCCTATAGCCTATAGCCATTACAGTACACTTATTCTTCAGCCTATAAACACCATTGGTCTCTAATGCCACAGCCTATAGACATCACATCACAATAATACTACAGTCTATAGCCACCAATGCTTACTAATGCTACAGTCTATAGCAGTGGTTCTCAACCAGGATTCATATGGCCCCTATGGGTCCATATAAGATTTTGGCAGGGTCCATGCAACAAAATAGTAAATTGAGGATCCACATTATTATTTTAAGGGATCCCAAAAAATATTTCGCTTTAGATGTACCTATTGGTATGTATTGCAAGAAACAGCTAGGTTTCTTTTTCTAACGTTTTACATGGTTCAATCTATAGAAGGTGATGTGTGAAAAACCAAATAGGAATTTTGAAAGAAGTTTCTATAAAATGAGTTTTAAACATCAAATGGCTATGGGGGCTTACCAGAATAGACCAATAACCAAAGGGGTCTGTAGATAAAAAATGATTGAGAACCCCTGGTCTATAGCTATCACACCACATAATACTACAGTCGATTGCAAACATGGTACACTAACACTATAGTCTTTACTCATAATATACTGTTACTATACAGTATAACCATCATACTAACTAATACTACAAATAGTATTCAAAATAAATGGTAGCCTCTTATTGCAATCTCAAGATTACTTCCATTACCATCCTCTTTATTACTGCTATCATTTCATACCTCTATCTTTTACAATTATTAGTATGAACCATCATTATTATGAGAAGCCATTCACACCATATTTTGGTGTTGGAATGGACTTTTGTTTCAAAGATTCCCATTATATCACCATTACATCTCTCTGCTACAATTTCTTAAATTACGATTAGCTTTCTGCTGCTGCTGCTATTACTACTGCAGCTGCTGCTGCCACTACTATTACGACTACTACTAA
>NC_142940.1:5376210-5383710 GCF_046866305.1 Octopus bimaculoides
GTACTTCTTTTCATATATACTGTCAAACACTTAACTCACAAAAATTATATCCACCTTTGATTGTCGGCTTATGTACAAAGAAATTGATTCTCTCTCTTTCTCTCGATTTCTCACTTTCTTTTCCTCTCTCTCTCTTTTTCTCTATATTTTTCTCTCTTTCTCTCTCCTTCTCTGTTGAATATCTTTCGGACTTAATATGCAAATTTTCAACTAATTCTCACCAACGTCTAGTCACAACAAGTAAAAATTGTGATACATCCTCTCTGATTCCATCAGTGGATCCACTTGGATGAGTCGTTCACTCACCCACTAGCACATGAACTATATGTATGTATATAAGTATGTATGTCATCATCCTCATCATTTAATGTCCATATACTATGCTGACATGGGGACACACACATATATATGTATGTATGAGTTTGTATAATGTCGTAGTCTTTCTACCAGCCCTTCTGATGAGTGCCAGGATTGGGCTTTTTCCAAATTTCATGTATGAAAGGGATTAGTGAAATAGGATGAAACGTATTTATTATACTGTATTGTATAAATATTAATATATATATAAGGGTTCAGGATTCAAGTGAATCAGGTTCTTAGATAGTAAAGTACCAAAACAAAACTAGAGGAACGTATATGTACGTACCAAAGGACATACCAATGTACAGATTCTTTAGCTGAAGCTAGTCAGGAATCATGAAGTGACATAATATTGTTCCTTGGAAGGTTTGTTTTAAGATGTTGAATTGGAGTATATTCACCAAAAGAAAATGTTTTTTTCATCAATAAAAAAAACTCGTTTGAAACAGCTGTAGTGAATGAACTAATTTCCATTTGTTGTCATTTGTGTGTATGTGTGTATGTGTGTGTGTGTCTGTGTCTGTGTGAATAGATATGTATATGTATATATGTGTGTGTGTGTGTATATATATATATATATATATACATATACATTCTTATTCATGCCTACTTACATACTGAGACATACACACACACACACACACACACTTAAATACAGGATGAGAAAGAGAAAATGGTAAAGAGAAGAATTAGTTAGACAGGAACTGGTATAAAAAGAAACTGGCAGAATAATTCCTCGTCATAGCGTTTCTGAAACAAGATTGAATTATATGTTTTATTTCAATTTTGACTAAAACAGCAAATTTCTATAGATCTTCTATTTTTGCAGAGGCTAATCTTATTGGAACAGAACCATACAATAAGTTGCTATTCATTATAAAATTTTTGCATTGCTACAAAAAATTATTTTTTCAAATGTGGTCAGAGAATACAGATGATTCTTTTTATAGATTTACTTTAAAACAAAAGACATTCTCTTGTTTCCCTCTTTTCCCCTTTAGAATAATATTTGAAATTTCTAGAACATTCTTTTGTCAATCTTAGTTACTTGAAGTTTTTAGAGAAAGAAACACTTTACAAGTGATTTGTTATTTGTTATGTTACACAATTAATTTTGCTTAATTTTCAATAACAATTAAAAAGATTATTAATCTTCAGTAAAAGAAATTTGATAAAAATTAATCCTAATGAAAACTGATTTAACATTTGGATGGCTGTAGTTAAGAAGTTCACTTCTCAGTCACATAAGTATGGGGTCATTGTCACCGTGGGCCAACCCAGGCAAGTGTCTTTTATTAAAACCCTTGGTTGACCAAAATCTTCTTAATGGACTTAGAG
Organism: Octopus bimaculoides; assembly: GCF_046866305.1. Taxonomy (NCBI): domain Eukaryota; kingdom Metazoa; phylum Mollusca; class Cephalopoda; order Octopoda; family Octopodidae; genus Octopus; species Octopus bimaculoides. Next base: position 5,377,909 of record NC_142940.1, read on the forward strand.
AATCTCATCATATGAACATATGTGTGTCTCTGAGTGAGTGTGTTCATATTTCCCCTTCATGTGTGTTTGCTGTTTGTAAACATAGACAGTGTTGGATTGCTTTGTTTCCAGTTTTTCCACTGAAATATGTCCAGGCTGTTTGTTGTTCAATAGTCTTGGAGATTATTACTTTGCTTGTACTAAGAGTTTCCCAGCATGCCACTGGTATGAATTTTGTGCATATATACACATATACACAGGTGCAGGCATGACTGTGTGGTAATAAGCTTGCTTCCCAACCACATGGTTATGGGTTCAGTCCCACTGCATGCCACTTTGGGCAAGTGTCTTCTACTATAGCACTGGGTCAACCAGAGTGAGTGGATTTGATAGACGGAAACTGAAAGAAATGTATAACAGGTTTTTATGGTAGTGCCAGTTACAATTCATGTGTGTGTGTGTGTGTGTGCACAAATAACTGCACAAATTTATTACTTATTATTTATAGTTTATCATCATAATCATCATCGTCATCCACATCATCATAATCCCCATCTTTTAACATCTTCTGTGCAAGAATGGGTTGGACGATCTGACAAGATCCAACAGATCCAAGAGGTTGTATCATGTTCCAGTGTCTTCTTTGACACAGTTTCTACAGTTGGATGCCCCTTCCTAAAGCAAACCCCTTTACGACATGCACTGGATGCAGTTTTTTGTGGCATCAATACTATTTTGAGTGATTGAGACTACAACAGAGAGAGGGGGAGAGAGGGTGGTGCTTTATGCTAGAAGATGAAAGATTAAAGATTGAAAAAGCAGCCAGAATGGAATAGGTTTTCTGCTGTAAATAAGATAAATGGCTAATCACTTTATTAAAGCATGGAAAGAGTAACCAGATTAGAGCTAGAAATTAGAAATCAGAGCTAGGGCAGCGAGCTAGCAGAATTGTTAACACACTAGGAAAAATGCTTTGTGGTATTTCGTCCGCCATTACATTCTGAGTTCAAATTTCGCTGTGGTTGATTTTGCCTTTCATCCTTTCGGGGTCGATTAAATAAGTACCAATTATGCATTGGGGTCGATGTAATCAACTTAATCCTTTTGTCTGTCCTTGTTTGTTCCCTCTATATTTAGCCCCCTGTAGGAAATAAAGAAATTGATTAGAGTTAGAAAGAGAGGTTAAATAGTGTAATACAATTCTTTTAAATTTACTATGATATCTCATGGCTGGCTGCTGACAATTTTTCTGCTTTTGTATGGATATCTTATCCAATCTCTGCTGTTCGATCAGCGTTTATGTGTTTGAAAATATAATTATCATCTTATTTGTATCTCACCACTCTTTCAAATATATTTAAGTATTATAGAAGTGATCATGTTAGATATATATCCGGGTTTTTTTATTGTTTACTTGTTTTGGTCATTAGAATTCTTACCATGCAGGGGCACTGCCTTGAAGAATTTTAGTCATACACATCAACCCTAGAACTTGTTTCTCTTTGTTAAGCCTATTACTTATTCTATCGGTCCCTTTTGCTCAACTGCTAAGTTGCTGGTAAGTAAACACACCAACACTGGTCATCAAGCAGTGGTGGGGGACAAACACAAACACACACACACATATAAACACACACACATATACAAACACATACACACATACACACACATACACACACACACACATATATTTCTTTCAGTTTCCGTCTATCAAATCCATTCACAAAGCTTTGGTTGACCCAGTGCTATAGTAGAAGACACTTGCCCAAAGTGCCACATAGTTGGACTGAACTCAGAACCACGTGGCTGGGAAGCAAACTTCTTACCACACAGCCATACCTGTGTCGATGTTATCAGTGCCAAACGTTTGTGAACTAACCTCATCATTTCTTCCAGCCTACCTTTGGCAGTGTTTGAATTTCAAATATTCCATTTAGTTTTAAGTTTCCTTCAACACCTCGTTTATTGCAAAGCAAAAACAGCAAAGAATTTTCTGTTTATTTATTACCTGACATTAATTGCTGTGTTTGGAAATTGAAATAAAAGGCATGAAGACTTCATATTTTAATGTTAAGACTTTGTCATACATGTGAGTCATAATCAGTTATAATATCTCAAAAATATATAAAGTTTAGATTTAACAATAAATGCCTATATATATATATATAATACATATATATGTATATATGTGTGTGTGTGTAAGTGTCTGTGTGTATGCATACATATATGTATATGCATATATATATGTGTGTATATATATACATAAATAGGCAGAAAATGGAAAAACTTTTTGATCAGCAAACAAATTGACCAACATCAGGTTAATTATTTTTTAATATTAAAAAATAATTAGCCTATTTTGGTCAATTTGTTTGTTGGTCAAAAGTATTCTCCATTTTCTGCTTATTTTAAATTTGATTCCTGATAAACTTTTGTTTATTCTGTTATTACCTGTATCCTATGAGCATAGTGTGCTTGCATACCCATGTCCAGGCTTAACAGGTAATTTATACCGGTAGTAAGAACAAATATTCTTATCCCTTAGATGGTTATTCCAACTGCTAACTCTGCTTACCTATGTATTTATATATGCATAGATATGTATATATACATGCATAAATATATATATAAATATGTGTGTGTGTGTGTGTGTGTGTGTGTGTGTGTGTGTGTGTGTGTGTGTGTAAACAGAAGTTCATGTGTCTATGCATGTGTACAACATCTAGTACATTACAACTTAAGGTAATTACTATGTGTGTGTGTGTGTGTTTGAGGAAATGTCAGTATTTTCATTACTATTAATTGGCAGGAATTTAAAGTTAATGCACGCACATGCAAGCACACAAACACACACACACACACACACACACACACACACAAACATACATACATGCATACATACATGCATACATATATAAATATTTTTTGTTTATAAACTAAGAGATATAAAGTACTGAATACAAGATATAGAGTATAGTCTTTAGTTTAAGCTGAAGCTTTACAAAGTACAATTAGTCTTACATTTGTGCACCACAGGTATGTATGTATATAAGTAATACGTGCATACATATATATATATATGTGTATGTGTATATATATATATATATATATATATATGTATATATATATATATATATATATATATATATATATAATGAAGGCTTATAGAAGTCAGCTCTGCTAAATGCCAATAATAATAATAATAATAAGGTTTTTGCAGATATATTAGTGTGTTTTGTTGTTTCTGTATGTATGTATCTGTATTTATATATCATTCATACCTGACATGGCGGAATTTAAATATTAAGTACTACATTCCACTAATATTAAAATTATTTACTAAATTGCCAGATAAAGCACTTTTTAAAAGCCCAAGTATTACTTATAATTCTAATTAATACATATTCATTTTATTATCTAATTAATTTTAATTGTTCTCAAATGGATTTGACAGATTATAAATTTATCTTTCTAATTCTTTTAGAATCTTTATCATCTGGATCGTAAATCTAACCCTACTTGTAAAGCAGCAAGCTTTATCTAATTATTTCATTAAATCCTAATTGACTTTTTATTTATTTATTTATGTTTTTTTTTTATTTATATTTTATTTTTAACTGACTGATATTATGGAATCAATATCTATGTATGGATATTTCTTTATTTTTTTTATGGTTAGTATGTGTAGTTTTATCAAAGTTGATTAGTATTATGTCATCCTTCGTGATCCAGAAGCGATAACCTTTCAGTATAAGCGAAATTTGCAGAAGTGATTTCCACTTGCAGGCCGCCAACCCTGCCGGGTCGGCCGACATTGATGACTTCCACGGCTCCCATGCTGAACTGCAGCAACTGGCTACCCTCACAAAACAGTTATCAAAAGAATTCAGTGAATTCAAAAGACTGCAGCAGCTCTATGAAGCAGTAATGTTAAAGGCAGAGTTCATGAAACTTCTGGAAGAACTGAAAATTCTCAGTGTTGCCAGTGACTTCCCTGAGGAAGACGGCAAGACAGAGAATTTTGAGAGTAAACAGTTTGCCTTTAGTCATGCCACGCCGATTTATTCATCTGTAATGACGACGACTTCTGCATTGGATGATGACACTGACCACTTTGAGCATTACCAGTCTGTTGGGTCACAGATGTACACTACAACGAAATTAACACCAGCTTCCGCATCCGTGCAGCCTGTTAGCACCAAGCAACTCTCCTTACACCACTCATGATTAAACTGTGGGCAGGTAATGAACTCTGTCTAGAGTAGCATTTATTTGGGGGATCAGGGAGTTTTTTTTTTTTTTTTTTTTTTTCATTTTCACAATTGATGCTAAAATTCGTTAAATGTTAGTCGGTTTAAGTTGCAATCATTTAACATTTTAGATTCTCAAAGGACATTAAAATTGTTTAGAACAAGCAATTTTTATTGTCAGAATATTTAAAAGAAATTTAAACTATAACACACAAAAAAAATGAAAACAGAAAATTAAATTAACTTTAAAATTAACCCTATAATGCAAAATAAATATACAAATTGTTTTCAAATCCAATATTAAAAAAAAAGTGAAAATAAAATGTAATTATAATTCAAATTTTCTATTTTACATCATTTAGCATTACTGAATTTCTAAGAATTAAAATATATATTTATAGATGTATTGATTAAAATATAGTTACTGTTAATACTCACAAAACATCTAAATTCTTGTGTATTATAGGGTTAAGTTTTCCATGTCATATAATATCATTGCTGTGTTATGTTTGGTTCAGTACCTCAGGCAATCATGCATTTTCTTGATATATTTTGAAAATACTTCACAAATAAACTTAAGAAGATTACAATTGTAAAATACAAACGATGAGACATTATGCAATTATATTCAATTAAAAGATAAAAAAACAGAATATTCTATAAACAGTATTCATGAACTGTTTTATGATATAAGTAAATGTTGAAGATTTGAATCAAATTTTTAACCAGCAATGTTATTGGTTTATAAAGAATGTTACATAAATATGGATATAAAATGTATAACATTATATACATATGCATTTATAATGTTTAATGTATAAATATGGGTATACAATGTCCTTTGAGGATTAATTAAAATGTGCAAAAAAGTGTGCAAAAAATTCAATATTGTTTCATTTGTGCCTTATATAAACATATATGTATATATATATGTGTACTAAGCACCTATGTATATATGTATACATATTTATATACATATATGTATATATATATATATGCATATGAATATATGCATAAATATATATATGTGTATGCGTGAATATATATACATATATCCATACATAGATGTATATATATACAGATGCACATATATATATATATACATATATATATACATATATATACGTATATATATACATATATATATACATATATATATATATATATGATTTAATATATTATATTCCTATATTCTATATAAATCTATATTTATATTATATATGTATATATATTTCTATATATATGAAAATATAATTTTGTGTATACATATGCATATGTATATATATATATATATATATATATATATATATATATATATATATATATATATATATATATATATATTTAAATATTATATTATAGATACATATATATATATATATGTAAATATATAAAAACAAAAAGATAAAGAGAGCAAAGGTAAGGTTGAAGAATTTTATGGATAGAGTCTTACAGCTGTTTCTGGGAAGATCCAGTACTTCCCTTTATCGGAGACAGGAAAAATAAAGTAATCTATTATTATATCCATAGGCAGATATTTTTAGTATGAAGTGGTACAGAGTGTGATGTGCTG
>NC_142940.1:5396210-5403710 GCF_046866305.1 Octopus bimaculoides
CATTCGGTATGTAATTGAGGGTGAGAAGACTGAGCCAGCACTGAGTTTTATCAATCTTATTAGAATGAAAGGTAAAGGTCTCTTCAGTTGTATTTGAACTCAGATTGCAGATTCCAGGAATAGATATCTCAATTCATTCTATGTAAATGCTTTCATGGTTTTACTTAATCTTACCCACCCTTATTTCAGTGTTGTATGGTGCTTACTGTCACAAAATAGAAAACTATACTGAACCTTCTTCTGCCTTATCATAACTATAAATAAACTTCAGATTATTTCTATGCATAATAGAACTCTAACATAATTGTATCCTTATTTCTCAATATGTAAATTTAGATTTGAAAAGAAATTATCAGCAGATTATAATATAATATTGCAAGAACAGAATTTTGCTGAATATAGAAAAACAGTGTGTTGAAATATATACAAAATCACTGTAATATAGCAGATTATTTAGAAAATCATCTATAACAACATTGAGCAGACTTTATATGTCAATGATGATAATAACAAAAATATTGAAGTATTAGCTTCGAAACATTTAATTAATTCCAAAATTTCGGGTAAAATACCTCTTTACAAAAGTATTAAAAGAACAAGAAAGAAATATGTCCATTAGTTTGACATGCCACTTCTGTTAATATATATTTTTTTCTTTCATCTTTCAGTTTCTATTAAATAAGTCATTTCAACTTACATTTAGTTTCTTCTTTACACAAATAGATTTGTGTCTTAGCAAAAGAAAAATATTACTTTTCCTTGGTCTTATTTATTAGTGTTATTTATTTATGGTGTGTTTTATGTTGTTTGGCAGCTTTGTAATGGTCTGAAAATTAGCTTTTTTTTTTTTTTTTTTTCCGAATGTAGTTGAACAGAACCTCTTCAGCAACAAAATGCAATACTGGCTAATGTGTTGTTTAACAATAGTTAGATGTTACAACAACAACAGAATAAAATGCTGGTCTTTCTTTTCTGCAAAATTCACACTGGAATTAGAAAAGAATTGTCCGGAAATTTTCTTTATAATGATCTTGATAATTTCTTTAAAATATCAAGATTATAATGTAACATAACTGCCAGAAAAAAAACAAAATAAGAAAAAATATTAACTCATCAAATTATTATTTTTGTTATTTTTTGTTTCTCTTTTTCATTTGTTTTTCTTTATTTAGTTTCATTTTATCTATTTTTTTTTATTTGTTAAAAAAATACCATTTAGTCTCAGATCTGCTGAAATAACATTTTAGCTCATAATTCATCTGAAATAAATACCTTCCTGAATATAGAATATAGAAAAAAAATAAAATAAAATAAAAACAAAACATAATAATAATAACTCTGTGAAGAGACTTCGATGATTTTTCTCTCGTTCAGTTATTTTTCTATTTATTTTTCATTGCAGCATGTTTATGTTTCAAACAATATGTTTGTTTCCTATTTATTTGTTCTTTATTTATCTCTATATTTCAATGTTTGCATGTTTGTTTACGGAACAGTCTTAAGCAGCATGTCCGCAGCATGGAATATAATAATCTAGTTAAACCATAGCATTTCACTTCTGATTCAATGTCTATAATTTTCTTCTTTCTTTTTTTTTTATTCTTTTTTTTTTAACCTTCTTTAATTTTTCCATCAAATATATTTATCTTATCTTCTATTTTTACTTCCTGCATTTTTTTCTTTTTCTTTTTCATTTTAATAATATCATTTTTTTATTAATATTTTAAATCTTTATTTTATATTTCTTTTTATCATTATTCTAAAATAATTCTTTTTTTTTTTCATTTTTATTTTTTATTTATTTTCCTTAATTTACATGGAATTGTTTCAAAATTCAATGTTGTAATTTTGTTAGCTTTTATTTGTTGTGTTTGTTTTAAATTATACCTTCCCGAGCTTCTTTTATTTTGTGCAGTTCCACACTTCTCTACATCCATTTGCGTCTCTTCCTCCTCCTCTCTCACTCTCTTTCATTTCCTTATCTCTGTTTTCCCTCTCTCTCTATCTCTCTACTTTTTCTTTAATACTCACAATAATAGCTCCATAGTCTATTTTACTCGTTTGCCATTGATGTGATGATATTAAACCTAAGGCAATTTAGAGAGCTTCCACTATAAATAACTGCATCCAATAATAACATTATAAGTAACGACCATATAGGTTAACATTACAATTTTCTCAATAATTGCATTCATTTATACAAAACCCCTGATTTGGTACTTTAGTTTCAGAATGAGAAACAGCAATTTCAACTTATAACTAGTGGCTGACTTTTCAGCTTAGAGCTGGTATTAAATCCTACAATATTAGTCTTGGAGTTGGATACTTTTGACAGGACACTATATTGTTAAGCAAGTGCTGAATGAATATATAACAATACAAACATCTTCAATCTAAATCATTCTCAATGTATCTATCAACTGCTATGAGAATCCCAGCGTCCTCTTCCATCTCAATTATTTGCTTCCCATTGGACAGTGGTGTTTGCTTTTGTCCTTTGCCAATTTGTAGAGGGGGACCCAAATTAGATGTATGCATGTGTATATGTATGTATATTATCATTATCATCATCATCATCATCATCATCTGCATCGTTGTTGTTATCATCGTTGTTACCACCGTCATCATCTGTTGTCATCAGTAGTGGTGGTGGCATCCTTATTATCATTATCGCCATCATCATCAGCATATCATCATCATCATCATCATCATCATCATCATATCATCATCATCATCATCATACCATCATCATCATCATATCGCCATCATCATCATCATATCATCATCATCATCATCATCATCATCATGACAAACTGTCAGTCTGTCAGTATGGTCGTGACCTTAGGGCATCATCACCATCATCATTGTTGTTGTTGGTGGTGATGTCGTTGTCATCATATTCGTCATTTTACATCCACTTTTCATGGGTTGGGCATGTCATTACAGTCCAAGTCCCTTCTTATTCAGACCGGCTGCCTTCCTAGAAGGATGCATCAGAGGACAACATCTTGCTTCAATATTTCATTTTTGGTTTGCTTTCTACAGCTGGATGCCCTTCCTATCACAAACCAGTTTACCAAGAGTAGTTACAGGGTGCATTATCATGGCACCAGCATCAGTGAGTAGTCATGTCCTCGACAAGACCAAACAGTTCTCTTAACCCCTGTTATATCAGTTCATTTGTCAATCACTTTATTACATATATTGAGTACATTTTATTGTGATACTAGTTCAGGTTGCATTCCTCAAATATTAATGTCCAAATTACAATTATTTCATGTCGCTGTTGCAAATTCAGGAGTCTCCTGAATTCCCAACAGAGATTTTGCTCTTCACAGTCAGACATTTTTCAATCAATACATTTAGATTGCAAATAAAGTAATGCGCCATTAGGAAATGAGAAGAGACTATCATTATTTGCGACTGGACAGTATTCATTGTGGCTACAAGAAAATGCCATTAAATTTTTAACATAATTCTCCTTGTTATAACTCATTCATCATTCATTGTTTTAACGTCCATCTTTCCAATGTTTGCATGGGTCAGACAGAGTTTTTTGAAGCAGATCTTCTATGGCTGGATGCCCTTCTGGTTACTAATCATCGCTTGTTTCCAAGCAAAGTAATATTTCCCCATGGTCAAGCATGGGAGAAATATTTCTTTGCAGGATAATGGAAATGAATGACACTGCTTGTATGACAGTGACAATCATTTACGACAGTCATTGCAATATGAAGACAAAGAGACAGAAACACACACTTATGCACATACATACACACATACACATACATGTGTGTGTGTTTGTCTATATGAGATATACCTATATATAAGGGAATCTTGATTAAATGAAAGTTTACATTGTCGCAAGGAGGTACATGTTTATACATGGAAGATTCAATCAGAATGTGTCAAGGATATCAGAAGTCTGTGAAATAATGCAGACCAGTGTTCTGGTATTTTGTTATCCTTGGCCTGAAGTGTAGCCTATGGTATACACCTCCCTATATATGTGTGTGTGTGTGTGTGTGTGTGTGTACATACACACACACATATGACAGGCTTCTTTCAGTTTCTGTTTGCTATATATACACACATAAGACATTGTTCAGACTGGAGATGTATTAGAAAATGCTTGCTTGAGGCACCACACAGTGAGATTGAACCCAGAGCCATGGAGTCGGGAAGCAAACTTCTAACTACACAGCCACATCTGCACCAAATATAATTAATGATCAACACATTTTACCAAAATACCAGAACACTGGTCTGCATTATTTCACAGACTTCTGTAGTTCTCTGTGATGGTCTTTGAGCTAAGGAACTAGAATCAAGTTTAACTTATAATTGCATTTCCTTGTGTTTTTCCATTCTTCATTTCCTCAGTGAAATTGCGGCATTTCACAGAATTAATTATTCCTGATAGGCATGAAGTTCACATATTCTTTCCTTACTAACTTAATTACATCTTTTTGAAAATATCAATAGAACAGACGGATGGGAGATAGACCAGGAGTATGTATACTGCTGAAACTAGTATTGTATTATACATATGTGCATATTGTGTGCGTGCATGTGTGTGTGCATGTGTGTGTGTGTGTGTGTGTGTATATATATATGTGCCTGTATGTGTACTTATGTATGTATATATATATATATGTATATATATATACAGGGTGCAGTGAATAAACTGTCGCCTAAATTATGCAAAAATGAAAATAACACTGACATCTCATTTTAACAGATATATTTACCAAAATTGCATTAAAATATCTTGAAATACTAAAGAGCAAATTTATTCAATAAAATCGCCATTGGCTTCAACCACAGCCACCAGACGACTTCAGAATCTCCTGCAACTCTTCTGGACCTTCTTGTTTAAGTTGGTGAATGCTGCCATAATCCTTGTCTTCAGTTCATCTTTGGTGCTATAGGGAGTTTTGTTGGTCTCTCGCTCAACTGTGTCCCACACATAATAATCAAAGGGGCTGCAGTCTGGTGAGTTAGGTGGCCAGATGTTAGGGGTGATGTGGTTACAGAAATTGTCTGACAGCCATGAGGGATAAAAGCTAAAGTTAACCTCGGTGGGATTTGAACTCAGATATAAAAATTCAGGATCATGTAAAAGCACCCATTGCACTCTCAGAGTGGTTGGCATTAGGAAGGGCATCCAGCCATAGAAAACCATGCCAAATCAGACTGGAGTCTGGTGTAGCCTTCCAGTGTGCCAGACTGATCAAACTGTCCAACCCATGCCAGCATGGACAATGGACATTAAATGATAATGATGGTGATGATGAGGTATATCAAATGATATAAATCATGAAAGTAGGATGTAGTCACTGAATGTTTTGTCCTCGAGAAGTTTATACATTAAACAAAACAAGAGCAACATTTAAGCACACTTTATAATATGGCTGCATGCCTCGACAGAAAGTACTAAACTTAATAATCTAGAAAAATAACAATCTAAAGATGAGACTCTGTTATAGTAGAGATTATATGATTTCACTGTTACAAAGCAGTCACATATACCATAGGGGAAAAAAAATGCATTAATCTTATTTAATACTTGATCAAGTTTCAATCATACCTTGAAATCTACCTATATGACAACCAGCAACCAGCAATCATATCTGCAGATAGCAATTCAACAAAAATGAAGATAAATACCTATATTTTCTTGGACTACATAGATTCTATGATTGGAAGTGTATTTTATATTATTGTTTTTGGATTTTTATCCACCCTACTTTTTCTTATTCTGTACAAATGTTTTTGACATTCTGTCCATTTAAAGAATATTTGATCATCTCTTAGATATCTTATATAATGGATATTGTAACAAAACTATAGTTTGCTATGGAGCGTTGTAGGAAAACTTCTGACAATATATTGCTGATATAAAAGCTCATAGAATGTGCTGTAGGTATGACTCATCAACTCTTGTTGGTTAATATTAAGAAGGCAAGCAAGGTGGTGTATGTATCAGAAATAGTTTTTCTTTTAGACATGATATACTGAAAAGGTGTCTGTGTTCCAGTTTTATCCATTTTATTTGGGGTATTCTGTATCTGCTTATCAGACTCTTGTAGGTTTTGAATAATAAATTTCTCAAATGTATTTTTATCAATGTTTCCAGGATATCTCAGCCTCACCATCAGGATATGAACACACACACACACACACACACACACACACACACACACATACACATACACACATGTTTAAACATATATATAGTATGTTAACATTCAACAGATTTTTTTAGCTAATAAACCTGTAATCTTATTTGAAATATTTGAAATTAACCAGGTTTATAAATAAGATCTGGCAACAAGCACACAAACATCCCTGCAAGAACAGTTGTCTATAACATTATACTATCTATAATTCCATCTACCTGTTTTGTACCAATTCCTAAACTATTTCTGTAACTTAGTTATGCAAACTTCATCTGGGACTATATGGATTAATGTACTGCAAAATTTTATTTTATATCTACAACAAAAGAGTTTATCGAAAATAATGGGAATCCCCATTAAATTTACAACACTTCATCAGAACTTCCATTATGTATATATTTAACCACATGTGAATCGTTGGCGATTTTCTTCCTCTGTCTTCCTTTCTATTGGACTTTCCTCTGTTTCTGAAGAAGAGCATTGCTCGAAACATTAAACCACCTTTCTTTCCTTCCTTGAGCGTCTGTTAATACTTTACATCTACCATGTTCTCACACTGTTGTTTTTTTGTGTTTGTTCATCTTCTTCTTTTGGATTTACTATATGCACACACACACACACACACACACACACACACACACACACACACACATATATATATATATATATATATATATATATATATATAAACACATATATGTGTGTGTGTGTGTGGAGGTGCGTGGCTTAGTGGTTAGTGTGTCACCATCATGATCGTAAGATTGTGGTTTTGATTCTTGGAGCGGGCAACACATTGTGTTCTTGAACAAAACACTTCATTTCACGTTGCTCCAGTCCACTCAGCTGGCAAAAATGAGTAACGCTGCGATGGACTGGCATCCCGCCCAGCTGGGGAACACATACACCATTGAAAGCGGGAAACCGAGCCCATGAGCCTGGCTAGGCTTTAAAAGGGCGCATTTATTTATTTATATATACATATATATATATATATATATATATATATATACGACGGGCTTCACCAAATCCACTCACAAAACTTTGGTCGGCTTGAGGCTATTGTAGAAGACACTTGCCCAAGGTGTTACGCAGTGGGACTGAACCCGTAACCATGTGGTTGGTAAGCAAGCTACTTATCACACAGCCACTTCTGAGCCTATATATGTATATTATAATATCTCCATCAGTCAATGTTGATTATTCACCTGTATATATATATATACATCAGACATGGGTATAATGAGTAGATACCCAAGCTTGCAAGACTTCGCTCGCTCTGTGATGCAAAAGATTATGCAATGGAAATGGCACTAGTTTC
>NC_142940.1:5408710-5416210 GCF_046866305.1 Octopus bimaculoides
ACAGACAAAAAAATTTCAATTTCAACCAGCTTCAAAATATCTTAATTTTGGTAAATTTATTCAAAATGGCACCATAAGTGTTCATATGCTTTATATATTAGAAGCTCAAAATATCTAAAAAGGATCTGCCTTAATAAATTTTATTCTACTTTTTTTACTCAAGTAGGTGAGAATACATTCCTATATTTAATTCTATCGTACATAATTCTATTACAGACCCTTTATTAACCCGCCATTTTCCCAATCCTTAATTTTACCTTTTTAATTTTAGTCCCCTACCTATAGCATTTTTAAAAAGATATTTTCATTATGGTTACAGATATCAAAGTGAAGCAAAAACAGTCATTTACAGATTTTAACCATTTTTTACCACAACATACATACACACACACACACACACACACACACACACACACATATATATATATATATATATACATATATATATATATATACACATTTTATTTGTGGGTTAAGAAGGGCTGTCAATGCTTTCATGTAATGAGAGATTTTTATATGAAACCATTGGTAGCCTTTATTTACCCACAAACAAAAAGCTTTTATCCACCAATGCTGTGTTGAGCATGTATTTTCACTGTTCGATATTATAGTGTGCGTATGTGTGTGCGTGTGTGTGTGTATGTATATATATATATATATATATATATATATACACACACATGTATATATACACAAACATATATGCACACACACACACACACATATATACCGTTTTGCTGACTGTCAGAAGAAGGAGTACTCAATCACATAGTCAAGATTGATAACAATTTTTCTTTGATTGAATTAGTCTCTTGCTACTCTGAGTTTCACCTCTGGGTACATAGGACCTTTAGACAAGTTATGACTGATGACCTTCTGTACCTACCTACCCATCAGTGGAATTCAAAGTAGCAAGAGACTAACCAGATCAAAAGAATGTGTGTGTGTGTGTGTATGTGTGTGTGCACATGTGCACACATGTATACTTACACAAATATAATAACAGTACTTATGTAAATTAAAAGTTGTGTAAAAGAAGAACATGTATTTGAAACAGGTTTAGTTTCACTTTCAATTTGGATATTTCATGATTTCTCAATACTCTGACATTTGCTCAAAACACAATCAATCCCAAATAATAAAAAAAAACAAAAAAAAATGCTTAAACCTGGCAGAACTCATCTGTCTCCAAGATTAAACATAGACTGTATATATTCCAGAGGCAAAAGAGATACTGAAATAAAAAGTCGATGGGAAGAAGGAAATCAACCTCAGCATTGGAGAGGTTTCTATCAATCAAACTGGAAAGGATGAAAGGCAAGAGTGGTCTCAGCTGGGTTTGAACTCAGAATGCAGAAATCCAGAACAAATTTCCCCCCAAACATGCCATCCAATGTTTTAATGACTATGCCAACTGCCTGCCCCAAGTAGGCAGGGAGACAGTGCCAACTGAAGCCCAATATTTGGTGAAACCCAAACCTTTATAAGGTCTGGAGGCTCCTTGTTGTATAATTACATTGGAATGTCCCACAAACATCTTTTAATTATTTTAATTATATTAAGGTGTGGAGGTGGAATGTGAGACCCTAAAATGTAGTTTGTTTAGTTTATACTAGTACCCAGGATTACACGTAGACCTCTCCATAGAGATCAAAGAGAGGGGAAGAGAGAGGGAGAAGATAATGTTGCAGCATTAATGCTTTTCCTAAAAATATCAGTGATTCATATAAAAGGAAGCTAATTCATCCAACATGCAAGGAATAGCAGACAGCACTTCCTCCATTCATACCATCCCATCCTTATATATATATATATATATATATATATATATATATATATATATATATATATATATATATACACACACATATATATATAAGAATGACATATTAGATGATGTGGTCTTAGACATTCTGAATTCTTAGAATTCTGAATTCTGAAAACATAATTATGATGAGATGAGGATAAGTGCAAGACCTCTGCTGAGTCAGGGTCGACCCAGGACTAAATTTCAAAGGAAACGATTTCACGTGCTTGAAATATTATCATCACCGAATAGATCCCTCTAATCTGTGATATGTGTGTGTGTTCGTGTATATATATTTTTGTATGTGTGTGTTCATGCATATATATTTGTATGTGTGTGTGTGTGTGTGTGTGTGTGTGTGAGTGTGTGTGTGTATCAGAATAATTGCCATATCATCAGAAAAGTATATTATTGTGCTTATTTATAAATGACTTAACTTCTGAAGACACAAAAAATTCTTGGAGGAAACGGTATTAGAAAATGCACAGAATACACCTTGTAAAATGGTCAGTGATAAGAAGGACATTCACCCATGGGGACAATGCCAAAAAAGGGAATATACAAGCGAGACATGGTTCCATGAAGCCATGTCATAAAGACCTTTGAGCAAGGAATCCAGTAATTTTAACCACTAAACCAATCCAAAATATTCTTTAGGAATGATATGATTTTCAAAGTGATATTCTTTGCAAGAAACATTAAAAAATTTTCTTTGTTTAATTATTTTTCCATTCCCTTTATAAATTAAAATGATGATTAATTTTGCTAACAAATCGTTTTACAATTTTCCATTATTCTGTTTGAAATTAAATTAGAATTCAATTATTATCAATGAGATTGCAAAATAAATATTAGCACTTGCACTTTTTCAATTTATCAACACCAACTTTTCCATTAGCAAGATTTTTAAATCCCTCATCATCTAAACATTTAACATTTGTATTGAGAATATATCAAATTACACACCATGGAATTTAAATACATACATAAGCACATATATACATACATGCACACACACACACACACACACACACACACACACACACACACACACACACACACACACATATACATGCACGCATATAAAGACAAGCTTATAAATTGATAAATATATACGTATATAAATATATATATAAACTATATATATATATAATCACACATACATATTCATATATATATATATATATATATATATATATATATATAGAGAGAGAGAGAGAGAGAGAGAGATACATACATATGTATACATATATACATAAGTACATACATAAGTACATACATAAATGTATGAATGTATTTGGGTATGTATGTGTGTATATCATCATCATCGTTTAATGTCCGCCTTCTCTGCTAGCACGGATGGGACAATATATATATATATATATATATATATATATATATATATATATATATATACATATATATACATGCACACATTCGTGCACTCATGCACACACACATGCGTGCATATTACAGGTGAAAACCTTTTATTCAAAATCATTTCTTTATTATAGTGTTTATTATCAATTGGTGTGATTTAAAAGCAATTCCAGAGTTCTCTTAAATGATATTGAATTTCTGTAGGAGATATTACATTGATAGCAGCATTTGAGAAAAGGAGCTAAACTAAAGAATCCTAACTCTTCTAATGGACTTGGAATCATCAAAGACAACCACTTACCAAATGTTTGGAATATTTTATTGCATCATGTAAAGGATTAAGATAAGCAGTACAAAGATATAAAGATCACATTTGTTCGATAATTATCTATGCCTAAAATTAATTGTGTGTATATGTGTGTGTATACATGTGTGTGTAGAAAGTAGCATACATTACATTACTCCCCCTTTTGTCAGGCTCTCCTGCACATACATAATCATACACCTACATATATACATACATACAGGCATATATATATATATATATTTTTATATTTATATACATATATAATAGAAACAATGGATATGGAAGATAGAACTTTATTTATCACAATGATCATTTCGACATATCCTGTATCATTCTGTATCTCACAGGTGAGAAACTATGCTACGAATTATAGTGCATCTCGTCAGGTGATGTAACACAGTTTCTCTGGCATTCCTTCTCAATGTATTTTAGATACAACTGCTATCAACATGCTCTTGTTGAGATTAAGAGCGAAACATTACTTGTGTTATGAGAAACTTTGATGCGTCACCTGGCAAGATGCTTCTGCACCATGGGTGCACCATAATTCATTGCATAGTTTCCCACCTGCAAAGGAGCAATGCAGGATGTGTCAAAACGATTGTTGTGATAAATAAAGTTTCCAGTATATTCTATCTTACATCTTTATTGTTTCTGCTATGCTCAACACGCACTGAGGAATTCCTAATGTAGATCCAGCAACTACTGTGCCATTACCATGGACAACACCAGGTAACCATAGGCAGTGAACGTGCTTTATCACATGGGATGCATCTGGTTGCACACTCAGTATAAGATGGAGAAAAGAATGGGTGTATAATGTTTCGAGCATGGCTCTTTGTCAGAAAGGGAAGAAAGGGATGGTCTGGAGAAGGAATGTGAGTGTGTGTGTGTGTGGACCAAGTTATAGCTAAGTTGTTAAGAGGTTTGCTTTACAACTGTGAGGCCTTGGGTTCAATTACACAATATGTCCTCTTTGAGAGTAATGGCTGGACACAATATGGGGGGGTGAGTGAGTTGTATGATTCTGAGTGGAAGTTGCACGTCACACATCACTACCCGATTCCACAGAGCAGAAAGCATTGAACTGTAATGGCAGTAGCAGAGAGAGAGAGAGAGAGACAGAGAGAGGGTGGGGGAGAGAAAATGAAACAGAGTCTGAGACAGACAGACTGTCAGACAGGCAGGTAGGCAGGCATACCCCATCAGCAAGCCAGGGACTGATGTGTGATGGTGAATGACATATGCCAATTAAATGATTAATTACAATTTGCATATGATTATTACTTTAGAAATAAAACATTTTTTACATTTTTATGCATGATTATTATCAGTTGAGAGAGAGAAAGAGAGAGAGAGAGAGAGAGAGAGAGAGAGAGAGAGAGAGAGAGAGAGAGAGAGAGAGAGAGAGAGAATCTTAGATTTAGTGTTTTTGAAAGCTTAAAAATCAAATTATTTTCTATAATTATTATAAAAAAGGAAAATGGAATGAATTGTTTAAAACTGAGTATCAGAAAACTCCCTGTTCTACTCATGTGTTTTTACATTCATTTTCTTTTCTTTCCACCTTTGTTTCTCTGTCAGATTTCACCCTTGAAATACAGATTATATTCAGTTAGAAAATAATTCATCTGTGTAATCAATAAATAAAAACAAAAATAATATTCTTTATGCAAATTTTTTTTTTTAATTGCTAACTCCTAACTTTTCTCCTAAAATATAATCTCTCTTTAGGGCGGTGAACAGGCAGAACCATTACAGTGCCAGACAAAATGCTTAGCAGCATTTCTTCTGGTTTTACATTCTGAGTTCAAATGCTGCCAGGGTTGACTTTGCCTTTCATCCTTTCAGGGATGATAAGATAAGTACCAGTTAAATACTGGGGTCAATATAATCGACTCATACCACCCAACAATTGCTGGCCTTCTGCCAAAATTCGAAACCAATATATATATAATCCAATCATCCTATATTAATCCATGTATTAATCCAATAATGTGATAAACTGTTTGTTATCCCTAAATATCCTGGTTGTGTTAATCTTCAAAAGAGTTTTTTACATCCTTTTTTCATATTACCAATTTTTTCTCTTCTAATACAACATTGTTACATTATGCCTCCCCATTTTAACATAAACTTAAATTAAAAACATTCAAACTATTTGTTAAGTTTATTTTTATACCTTTCATTTCTGTCTGGTTTATTCAGAAAAATAAGCAAGAAATAAAAATACAAGGTTGTTTATTTTATCTTCTCACTTAAAAGGAGCAAATGCGATTTAAAAAATTCTTAGACATACGAGCGCGAAAAAATAAAAACTGAAGGCCACAGACAATAAAATAAGCTACTTTTTTTAACGTCATTCATTTGTAGAAATAGCATTCATTGTAAAACTTCTAAGAGAAGGTTAAATATAAATACATTCTGGAGATATTTTAGTTTATAACTTTTTTCTAATTGTTTACATCGAAACTGAAATTTTTAATTAGAAATGAAATTACAATTGCTTTTAGAACTTTTTTTTTTTTTTTTAAAGCGAAAGGTCTACTCTATCATTACAGGAAAAATATCCCACCAAACAACACAAAATATGTATTAGAGATGTTGGTAAATAATAGTAAAGGGATCTTTGTAAGACATTACATTGAAAGCTGAACATTTTAAGAATTGCAAGCTGAGTTTGAAGAAAGTACTTATGCATATATATATATATATGCATATATGTGTATATACATACACATGTATATATATATATAGAGAGAGAGATAGATAGATAGATATACATACATGTATATAAATATATTCATATATATATATATATATATATATATATATATATATATATATATATATATATATATATCTGTTTGGGTTGGGTAGTGATATTGAAAAGTTTCCAATACAAAATAGTGTGCAGTATTTCATTTAGACTACTGTCCTGGTCAAAATATATCATATAGATATACAAAGGCAATCTTTACAGCTAAATTAACATGCATGTTTTGTTAACACGCCAAATAGTGTGGAATTTGCCTTGAGACATCTCATATAGGTACATAGTGCATTAAAGCAGATCACATGATTTCATTGCACTGCATCTCTTCAGTGATAGGTGCCCACTCACCCTATACCAGCCAAATCCCATTGCCAATGTTATATAGAATTACAATGACTTTTCAGACACAGATACCACAAATAGCCAGCAGGCTTATTAAAATATAATGTTTAGTAACAAAAGCAGTATCAGTATCAAAAAGCAACTTTTATATCCAACTTAACATGGATGTCTTGTTAGATTGCTGAGCACTGCAGTAATCATCTATATGAGGTCCTCTCATATAGATGCATGGTAAATAAAAACACACATACATATGTTGTTAGCAGATAAGAATCATCTGCTACAGGTGCCGGAACTGCCAGCTCTCATAATTTCAATGTACTGTGCTTCCTCAGTGTGTGTGTGTGTGTGTGTGTGTGTGTGTGTGTGTGTGTGTGTGTGTGTGTGTGTGTGCATGGGTGTGTGTGTGTATAACATATATGTATATTATTATGTTTGTGTGTGTGTGTGTGTGTGTATTGCTTAAGTGTATCTCTACAGGTTTTCTATAGAAATTAGAGCCAGTACTGAAAGTTAAATTTTGTATATGAATGTGTCAATGTAAACAATGCAATCAACCCATTAATTATTCATGAACTCATTGCTTAAAGAGCCACCAAATATAACAGTGTACCACAATTGAATAGACTAATTTTGTGTATTAAACACATTCCTTGCAACTGCTATGTACATATTTATCACTGGCAGGGACACAGTATTACGTTGTGCCACTGTGACATACATTCAAGTGCATCAAAGGTTTATAGGTCAATACTGTATTGATTTATAAAATTTAATATACTTGAATGCTTACATATTATGGTTGCCAAATAAAATATGGTATCCCTACCAGCAATGCCTACATATATACATACATACATACATACACATGCACTTTCATACATACAT
>NC_142940.1:5421210-5441210 GCF_046866305.1 Octopus bimaculoides
TATTCCAGTGACACTTTGAAGCAACCCCATTTCAGCCATTTGTATTCACTAAGAATCTTAGGGGTAAAGTAAGAGTGAGAAGTTTGGATAATATCCACAATCTCAGTTAGTCTCCCTTGGGTATCCAGTTGAAACCTTTACTGATGGCTGGTTTTGAAGGGATCATCTGGAGGATAAGCCTAAAGAACCTCCCATGACCTACACATGAATTGTGGGTTACAAAAATAGATGGATTGATTAATTCTTAATATAATGAAATTAAGGCATGCCAGATGAAGTACTTAGTGGTATTTTGTCTGTTCTTGCATTCTGAGTTCAAATTCTGCTGAGGCTGACTTTGCCTCTCAGCCTTTCAAGGTCGATAAAATAAATACTGGTTATCAACTTAACTACTTCTGTGTATAAGTATAAAAACTGCATCCCTCTGCCTAGCCATGTTGATCCAGAGTGGCAGAGTAAGCTCATCAAACTAGTATGATTTCAAGCTCAAATTCACAGTCTCCACATTTGACTGTGACTGGGTAGAGAGAACATGAAGCCTTTGTCCCACAGTGGACAGAACATGGGCAAAAAAAAAAAAAAAAGAAAAGGATACTAAAATTATAACCCATTTTACTTAAGCATCACTAATAATTTATGCAGGGTCTTTTATTCATTACTTAAGCATTTAATGAAATAATTAGAAGAGATACAGAAAACCTAATCATAAAAACTTGCTTTGTTTTTAACTAGTGTTCTGTATATCAGTTCAGTAAGACTGAGAACATTAAAAAAAAACTAAATAAGCTTTCAATTCAATAGGAATAATTTGTTTCATTAGGTCTTCACTAATAAGCTATTAACGTTTCTCTCATATATATATATATATATATATATACACATGTCATCATCATCATCATCATCTTCATCATCATCATCATCATCATCATCATCGTCATTTAATGTCCGCTTTCCATGTGGCATGGGTTGGACAGTTTGACTGAGGACTGGCAAGCTAAATGGCTGCACCAGACTCCAATCTGATCTGGCAAGGTTTCTACAGCTGGATGCCCTTCCTAATGCCAACCACTCCGAGAGTGTTGTTGGTGCCACTGGCACGAGGGCCAGTCAGGCAGTACTGGCATCGACCATGCTTGAATGACAATGACCACGCTCATATATATATATATATATATATATATATATATATATATATAGACATGGACTTATATTTAATATAATCTAATATATTATACTAACATAGAACACTCACATACAGCACTTGGAGTTCCCTGCAAATCCAGGAATGTGAAGTTATCTGAATTTCAATCTATGATCAATATTTAATGCTACTGTTCATCAAGTGTTGCATGAATCCATTACCACTATGGTTAATGAATGATGGCATGTATATTAATTAACAATTAGATATCAAATAACTTGGTATCCATAGCTTGCTGGGAACACCATGTACTGTATGTGAGGGTTCCACATTATTTCTTATTCAAATATAAGTTTGAAAGCAAAGGCAACAGAGAGGAGTCACAACTAGATCAAATCTCCGTGTCATTTAAATGCATAAGTCTCTGATATCCAAGTGGTTAGAAAGTCTTAGCAGAAGGGCACCCAGGAGCCATGACCTAGATGTGGACTAGCCCCTTAAGAGTCTAAGAAGCTAAGGGCTGAAACACTTGCCTAAGGAAGAGGATTTCTTCTCTGAAGACCTTCTTCTCTTCACCTCTCTTGAGAGTTTCTTTTCGCTATTAAATATATTCCTTCTTTTTTTTTTCAATTATGTTGAGGCCTACTTTTCTCATTGTCAGACACATGGTTATTCATTAAAAAATTTGTGTGTGTATGTGCATTTGTGTGTGTATGTGCATTTTGTGTGTGTATGTGCATTTGTGTGTGTATTGCTGTGCATTTGTATGTTTGTGTATGTGTTGCTGTGTGTATGTGTTTTGCATCGTTATGTTGTATTCATTATTCATCAATAAATATTTGTCTGTCTCACATGTTAAATGTATCCGTCATTGTTGATATTCTGTAACGTGTACCTGCACTTTTGCACTGATATGTGTCTCCTGATATGCACACACATACACACATATAATTGCATGCACATACACACACATACATATTATATATGCGTGGATGTGTGTATTCATTCTTAAAAAGAATTATCTATGTGATTATGTGAATATCTGTATACATATGGATATACAAGTTTGCCAACTTTATGCTTTATTTCAAAATTTATTTAAACTTTTTTATATATCAAAGAATTACTTTAGCACATATATTGAAAAGCATCTTTAAAAAATATTCAAGTCTCACCTACATATTTTAAATTCAACATGAGTATTATTCTTTTCTTTATCAATTCCAACTCAATCATGTTAAGACATTAAAGAACTATTATTATTGCAATCAAATTTTCAATGATTTTAATATAAACTTTATAAATCAGTTAAAATATAAATCTTTTTTGGAACAGTGAGTTTTGAAGCACATAAAGCTATTAATAACAAACATATGTTAGGTTGAAAAACCTCTTTGGATGGAAGCACCAAAGTTGTTTTTGAGATTTTCTATCCAAAACAGTTTTTCCAATCCAGTTTTTACAGTTAGTTATTTGTAGCTTTATGTCTCAAAAGCCAATGTTCCAAGAAAAGAGTTATTTCACATTCTCTCAAAAGTTTTTTAATTCATTTGACATTAATTTAAGTCTATATTTATTCCTTCTTAAGTCTTTTTTTTTGTTTGTGTGATCTAGAATTTGATTTCCCCAATGTTTTGTTTCTGCAGTGTTGTACCAGCATTATATCTAGTCTCAAATTGCATATATTTGGTAAGTGATTGCATGTTTTAAGACCAGTAAACAAAAATGGTCAATAACAGAAACCTTTTTATTTATTTTTTTTTTTTTTTAGAAGAGCAATATTGGCTGCTGCAATTATTAAGCAAAACCTTATATTTATAACTTGTCTTATTTTCTTTAAAACCAGTTTTTCTTTTACCGTTTGGCTTTTTTAAAAAGATAGATATAAAAAAATGTCTATAGACTAATAATTAACCAAAATGTATCTCATTTACATATTCTTAAAACGAAATAAGTGCTTCATATCATGCTGGTAGCAGAAAACAAATAATAATGACTAGCCAATCAATTAATTAACTCCTAGAGCTGTAAATACTCTAATTAAAGTGTGATAATATTGACAGATACATTAAGTGACAATAATAATGAATTAATGACAGTGTGTTGTGTTTGTAGTTGCTGTTGGTACCTTATATCTGTTAGCTGTTTTTGTATCACTAAAAATTACTTACATAATAACAACACAGTATATTAACTTCAGTTTATTAATTTCTTAACTCCATCCTCTATTTAATTTAATTCACGTCTGTTATTCTTCTCAAATACATCAAATAACATTTTCCTTCTTGTTCTTTTAACTGAGATGGGTTTTCATATTTAAATATTTGTATGCTTCTATGAAAACAGTTTGATGTGTCCTATATATATATATCAAACTGACTTACCCACCCACTCTACTCTTCTTTTGTTCCCCTTTCTCTAACTCAAGGGTAAACACCCTGATACATCTTCACCACCATTGTCTTTCTCTTCCAACTGGAGTATCCATGTATATACCCTACCGCAAGGCATCTGTTCCCTTCCTCTATCATACTTTAACTTCTCTCATCATGTCGCATAAAATTATCCCTTTCAATGCCGTTTCCCCACTTCAGTTGAGTGGGGTTCTTTGAACCCTAAAATATAGGGTTGGGATCAAACAATTTACTTTCAAAACTGTTAACACTTGCTTCGATACTGTTGTAACTTCTATATTTTCCTGTGATAAAACTGATGCTCATAGTTTTCAGTATAATTGCACAAGTAAAGAAACTATCATACAGCTACAATTTCATATTATAATCTCTATAATACAACTTAATATAATACCTAAATGAGGACGATTGCTACAAAGAATAAAAAATGCAAATAATTATAACATTTCAAAAAAAGGAATCGGGGTGATAATAGTGAAGTTTTTATAAGAATTTAGACAGTCACCTCTGGTTTTTTGTAAAGGTGTAAACTTTATTTAGCTGTATTCTGGTTTTGATGTTTTTGTCTTTTCTTTTTCAACCTAAACTGCTGCAGACCAGCTGTTCAATAATATTAGTTTAAATTAACATAATGCAGTTTAGTTTAGTATTCAAAAATGATAACTTCACAATAAAATAACTAATAATATCTGAGAGATTATGGAAACAAATTTGACTACATTGTATGATTTAAAAATACGGATAGATTAAATTATGTGCTGATGAATGATTTAAAGATCAAATTGTGAAATTCTTAAAGAAATGATGGTAGAGTTTGAAGTTTTATGTCCATCATGCATTATCCAATTTTTAATTATCATATAATAAGATGCCAAGCTGGCAGAGTCGTTAGCACACCAGGCAGAATGCTTAGTGGCATTTCGTCCATCTTCACATTCTGAAGTTAAATTCTGCTGAGGATGGTTTGTCTTTCATCCTTTTGAGTCCAATAAAATATGTACCAGTAGGAAAAACTGTATAAATAATTAGTAGTGCCTATTTAGTAATGCAGGAGCTTTGAACTTTGTAAACTAACCAATCGTTGATGTACTAACCAACAACTGCTTCCAGAGTATCAGTAGTACTAACTAACGCATGGTTGTAATGGAAAGTGCATGGATCTTAAAAATTATGTTTTAATGATCAACTTGAAGAAATGAATAGCTACTTCCTTTTTTCTTTTCCTTTTTTTTCTTTTTTTAACATTAAAGTTAGAAATTAAAAAAATAAATCTGAACATTAAGTAATCTTATATCTGAGGTTTCTTATGGCTACTAATTCTTTTACAAATGCTAATGACCTCAAGATTTCTTTTTGTAATCGTTAACATATAAATAATATGATTAGAGTATATTTATATTTCGCCTATCGTTCAGCAACAGTGTTGTTTCTGCTCTCATAAGACTAAAGTAAGTATAATTTAATTCTTAGTTGAAGGATATAATACAATGCAGAGTGTGATATATACATACATGCATATATGCATGTGTGTATGGGTATATATAATATTATGAGAATATTTAAAATAGCATTTGTGATTGAGATGTATATTTTAGGGAATTTATAAATAGTATTTTCATAATATCTCTCAGATTTTATTTAGTTTTGTAACATGGTTGAATAATCTGTCAGCGAAACATTTCTCAGTCAATACAAATTTTACAATAATAGATTTGATCCTACTCCCCCATCAATATATGTTCTTAAACTTGTTCATTCTTAAATTCGTTTTTAAATAACAACCTCAATTTAGAATTTAAACAGTTGTCCTTAATCTTAAAGAAACTACAAATATCTTCTGGTATACAAGTCAACATAATGTTTAGTGTAAACATTCAAATGGTGTTCACTATCTTTCCAAACCCTGCTGCATTTCCCGTGGAATTTCTTGGACCCCTGAGGTCATCTTGGTGTATAAGTCGACCTACCATTTTTGACTGCAAATTTTGGTCACAAAAAATTTGGTTTGTATGCTGGAAAATACAGTGAAAGAAAATGAGAAGCCAAATTTTTTTTTTAAATTTCAAATTTACAGATGAGAAATTTTTTCATGTATTAAAGTTAAAACGGTTATGGAAAATAATCAGTGATAGTATTGATCTTTGAAAAATTTAAATGAAGAATAAATATAATTACAGTCGTTTGAAATATAGATTTTTTCTTTAATGAAGCAACACAAGAAACATTAATTTTCATAATTATTTTCCTTTGAAACTAAATGACACACTTGATGGAGTTGGCCATGTGGTATATTTAATGAAGTTGATAATTAGAGGAGAAAATTAAACTTTTTTTTTGTAATAGGCAAATTAGATAGATATGAAAGGGTTCAATTAACCAAAATTAAGTAAAAAGTGAAAAAAAATAATTAATTCAAATAAGCAAAAAAAAAATAAAGATAAAGCAAAAATAAAAATAAAGCAAAAAAGATTTCAGAAATAATGAGAAAATTTATTAAGAAATAAAACTGAAGGTTTATATAATTTATTGGTGATAATGAAATATTTTGAATAAATAGTTTAGTTGATGTCCAGGAAGGAATGCAAATGGTCTGTATCAGATACACAAGCACACACACATCTATACACACCACAATAATGATGATGATGATGATGAATAATGGTTTCAGTGATAATGATGTTGATGATGACAATGATGATGACGACGATGATGACAACATCAATGACAGTGATAGCAATGATGACCATGACAATGATGATAATGATGATGTTGACAATGATGATGAGAATGATGATAATGATGATGATGATGATGAGATGGAAGAGGAGGGGAGGAGGCTGATGACAATAACAACGACAATGATGATGGCAACGATGAAAAATATTAATTATTAACCTAGTGGCCCCCTCATGTTTTGGTGTTAATGATTAACAAGAAAAGCTATTAACCGATATCTAAATGTAAATAATGACTTTAACAGCTTTTAATTGTTTTAATTGTTGGAATGTATTGTTTGTTGATTGAACTTTCCAGCAGCAGTAGCAACAGCAGCAGCTTCTGGCTGTGTTGTGATATATTGATCATGTCTGATTAATATTTCTGCTAACAAACTAACTCAATCACTACTAACATTATTAATTTTTGTCATCATTTTTCCAATTACTGATCCTCTGTCGTTTGTTCTGTGCAATTAGAATCAGAGAAAATTTTGCAGTTCTATATTTAAGAGATGAGGAATTATTTACATTATTTACATTTGATGGATATTTGTCATCTTGTTTGTTGTTAACACAACATTTCAGCTGATATACCCTCCAGCCTTCATCAGGTGTTTTGGGGAAATTTCGAACCTGGGTTCTCATTCCTAAGGTAATTTTCAATGTTGTTATTATTATTATTATTATTATCATTATTATTATTATTCAGGTCACTACCTAGAATCGAACTCAGAATCTTGGGGTTAGTAGCCCGCATTCTTAACCACTATGCCATATGCCCATGACCTGAATAATAATAATAATAATAATAATAATAATAATAATAATAATAATAATAATAATAATAATAATAATAATAATAATAATATGACAGGCTTCTGCATAGTTTCTGTTGACTAAATTCTCTCACAATGAATTGGCTGGCCCAGAGCTAGAACAGAAGTTGTTTGCCGAAGGTACCATACAGTGGAATTGAAACCTAAAGCATGTGGTTAGAAATTAACTTCTTAACCACACAGCAATGCTTGCATCTAAAACATTTTAGAAATAATTTAACAGACAATGACTAATAGAGTAAACTGCTTTGCTCAAGGTCAATGCAATGTCTTTCCTTATTTAATTAATATTGAACATAAAATGGCTCATAAAAAAAAATTCATTGTAAAAAAAAATGATTTTTTCATAAACATGAAATAAAATTGATTTAAAATCAAAACGTAAAATATAAATAAAAAATCAGAATGTTCGTTGTAAAGACCTCCTTTGTAGTTAAGTGTCCATGACAAAATTACTAACAAATAGATTTTGGTGTATTGTAGTGTGTGAGCAGACCAAGTCAAAAAAAAATATATTAATTTGCGTATTGATCTCATTTTAACAAGATAACTAGTTCAATATTGATCTGAACTAATAGAAGACACACAAGCAAATAAAATCAAACAGACACTTGTTTATCTAACAAATGACGTCATTCGATTTGATTTTTACATTATTTGTTCGTTTCTATGTGTTTTTTTAATTTTATTTTTCTTTTAATTTTTGACTTTATATAACAATGTTTGGTAAATACAATGTGAAGAACGTTAAGAAATATTGTTACAATGTCATCTGCGATGTGTGGAATTTTAAGAATGGAAGAAAGAAGTGACTGAGCAAAATAAAATAGCCTGATTAGTTATTTACATTCATTGTTCAGTATGTGTGGAACTTTGTACACCCTCAACCTATCAAGCTCAGTATCTTCTATACAACAGTAGAGTCCAGTTAATTATATAGCTGTGAATGCAGGACTCTGTAGAAGTCTCTGGATGGGTACCACCATACAGGACCAACACTAGAACATCCAGCTCCCTTGGCTTGTCTGACAAAGCACACCACCTTCTCTTAATTATGACTGTTTTGTGAATATAACCAGAAGTAAATGCATGTAATATTTAATAAACAATGGTTCAGTTAGTGATGATCCACTTTGCTATTGCCAAACCATAGCCTAAACGACCACAATTCTAAACAACCACAATTCTTCATTGGCACTTAAGAGTAAACAAATATTTATTATAAAGATTTTTCTTTTTCTTTGTTTCCTTTCTTATTCTCCTTATAAATTCATGTTTTTAGTCAGATTAAAGAATTTTATCCAAGCTATTCAGAATTTGTGTGGTGCCAGATTTTAGCAGCCATAGTGATCACCTGATATTCCTAGTGTGTGCATGGCACCAGCTCTGATGCTACACCAAGGTGCTACATGCTATACTCAGCATCAATCAGAAGAAGCATGTTAGCAATAAACATTTATATAAGGGGTTGTCAGGGTTGAGTGAGAAGGTAGTAGTTAAAAGAGTGATGGTTACTAGTCACTGTCAGAGACACCAAGAAGTCCCTGACAGCCTGCTAGTACTATGGGAAGCAATATGTGGGCAGCAAAGAAGGCAGTGAGTTGGTAGAAACGTTAGCACACCAGACGAAATACTTAGCGGTATTTCATCTACCGTTATGTTCTGGGTTTAAATTCCGCCGAGGTCGACTTTGCCTTTCATCCTTTCAGATGATATACAGGTTCATGCTCAGAACTGGTTCTTTCACACCAAAATAATAATAATAATAAATAATAAATCTTAATTAATTGGAAGTGTTATCATGGACATTGTTTTGTCTTGGTATAAAAAGATGGCCTACAGCAAATATCCTGCTCAATACCACAGATTTGCTTGTCAGTTGTTTTACCTTAACCAGTTGAGCATGTCCCTTAGTGGCTGATGATATGTGCATCTCTGATCATGAGCAGAATTAGTGGGGGAGCATCATAGCCATATGCTGAGAGGAATTTTTTGGGGTTTGAATAATTCACCTTTGTAAACATGGGTGTTTTGCTCAACATCCTTAAACAAACCTTATTCAGGGACCTTTTGAGTGGGATGGGCTACTTGACCTGAAGAAAATTCTAATTGGGCCCCACATGCGAGGTCATGCGCTGTTTATCTTGATATGAGATCACCATGTCGTGCCCATATGGTTGTGATGCATGTGCCTAGTGTACCCTTATCAGACGGGTAGTCATGATGGGTATAATGAGCTTCGTATATTTTACCCCAGTGTCACTTTGATGGCATGCACTGCTCTCTCACTCAATGATAATATACTGACACAATGTTATTTCTAATCATTCATCTCTAATTTCCACACTATATTGAAGTCGAATCTTATGCAGATAAAAATATAATATTTAATTAAGCTTCGGGATATTTTCTCATTATTTATCACTAATCTACGAATTCTCCAGTCCTTGTCACGTGTAGGTGTGACCTGGTGCACGACTGAATCTATATTTATCTCTGTAAGTCTGTATCAGAAAACAAATACAGATGTATATTTATACAAATATTGGCTACTCATGTAATTAAATTATATGGTTCCTATTTATTTGCGTAATATTCATTATAATTGTCCAGTTAATATCGATTTCACATCTCTGTTTATTTGAAGTTCAATTGATATTTAATTATTATGTTTTATATAGATACATATATATATACATAGACATATATACATACATATATATATATATACACACATATATACACACACACACATACAAACATACATACATACATACACACACACACACACATATATATATATATATATATATATATATATATATATATATATATATATATATATATATATATATATATATGTATCTGTCAATTTATTTATCCATCCCAAATATGGAACCTTGTATCTTTGTTGGAAACTGGCTTTCTCCTCAGTGGAAGATTTATAATAATTAAAAAATAGAATAGACACACATGCACACACACACGCAGACACACATGTGCACATACACACACACACACATATGTATGTATGTATGTATGTATGTATGTATGTATGTATGAATAATCCAAATAATAAAAAGTCAAAAGAAATTCTTTAACACAAATGATTCGTTATAATTTCTGGACCAACTCTGCTTGCAATGCCAATTTATGCAAAAATCCAAAGGGAAAATTCATGTAATTTCTGGAACCCAAAAGAATTCAGGATTGAGTGCTTCTCTGGAAACACCCTTCCTCTGTACCTAACCAGGACTTAATGTAACATGATATATGTATAGGTGAATATATAATCTCTCATTTCTATAAGTACATTCATGCATTTATGTCCATATAATTGTTATATATCCCCTTACCCTTCTGATACCAATCCACTTGAGACCACCCTTTTCTATTTTAAAGTGATCTAAATTTAAACCTTCTCTGAAAATGCCATGCTATTGTATAAATTGTTCTAAGCACTAACTTGATAATTGCTAAGTTATTTTATGAAATTCTTCAAAATTTTAAAAATTGATTGACTCAAAGACAATGCATTTCATCATAAATGGTTAATGACTTTGCAGCAAAATGGTTAATGACTTTGCAAAGCTATCAGAGGTTTGCTGTACACTGTCCAGCTCTCTCTTTATTTACTACAAATGTTGGCTTAAATATTATATAAATAAATTATACATATAATGAAATAGTATTTTATAAAGAATTCTTCCTTTTCTAGCTGCTCACTTACAGCGTCTGTTACATCAGAATGGTAATGATTTCTTCTAATTTACTATTTCCTTTTCTGTGCAATAGTTCTCAAAAAACTCTTGGTAATTTCAAGGAATTTCTTTTTTTTTTTTTACAAAATACTATTTTGTCCACTAAATACACACAAGTTCACTTTACCTGCCTCAGCACTCAGTATGCAAAAACCCAGAACAAATGCTGAAGAATATTTTCGTGCAATGTTCTAACAATTCTGCAAATCTGTCACCTTAGATTTCTACTTATTTAATTGACCCTAGAAGAATAAAAAGCAAAGTTAACTTTGGCAAGTTTGAGCTCAGAATATAAAGAGCCAAAATAAATGCCATAAAGCATTTTGTCTGCTGTGCTAATTGTTCAACCAATTTGGTGCTTTCAAAGACAAGGTTTCCCTATCTTTTGTATTTTCTCCAAGTCTTAAATGAAACCAAATAGAAAATAGTGAAAGTTTATAACTTTTTAAGGTGTATATATATATGTATATATATATATATATATATATATATATATATATATATATATATATATATATATATATATATATATATATATATATATATATATATATATATATATATATATATATAGATAAATAGATAGATAGATAGATAGATATAGATATATATAGAAAGAGTGAGGGTGAGAGAAAAGAGAGATAATGAAACTGTGCTTTACATATGATTCAGAGAAAGTTTGCTGTCTCACCAAGAACAATGGTTACAATAATTAAAGTAATAATAGTTTCTTCTAAGGTGACGAGCTGACAGAATCATTAACATGTTGGGCAAAATGCTTAGCAGCATTCCATCTGTCTTTACGTTCTGAGTTCAAATTCTGCCGAGGTCAACTTTGCCTTTCATCCTTTTAGAGCCGATAAAATAAGAACCAGTTGCACACTGGGGTTGATGTTATCGACTTACCCACTCCCATAAAATTGCTGGCCTTGTGCCACAATTTGAAACCAATGTTTGTTTCTGCTGATGAGACACAAAACACAATTATTTATGGGGCAGGGGATCAGGAATTGAGCCCTTAATGCTAATGTGTTACTAGTATTATTTAGTATTCTCAAAAATGGTAAAATATGGAATTAGAAGAGAAAACAGGGAGAGAGAGGATAGTGAGAGAGACAGCAAACAGAACAATTAATGGCCTATAGAAATGTACCAGTCATCATCATTAATTATAATCATATTATTAATGACATGGTAACAAATTAGCTTGACTCGCTGTCATTTGTACTAATTCCACAACTCGTTCTCTTTTTGATGATGCTATTTTCTGTATTACATCGAAAAAAATATAAAAGGAAAAAAATTACAAAAATAACAAGTTACTATAGTAGTAGTAGTAGTAGTAGTAGTAGTAGTAGTAGTAGTAGTAAGATGAGACCCACATGTCTATTATTCTCTTGATATACTAACTTTGGCTTCCACCCCTTATGAGGACACCACAACAGTGTGTGTGTGTGTGTGTGTGTGTGTGTGTGCATGTGTTCCCCCTCTTCTGCATGGAGGTGGGGCATGCTGTGGCGGTCCAGATATGTCGCATGCATTTTATCAGGTATCCAACTTATTTATTTATTTAATCATTTATTGCATGCCCAAGTGTGCTGGAGGTGGTGGTGGTGGTGGTGGTGGTGGTGGTGCGGTTGTGGTTTGGGGGAGACACCCAGTGGATGTTGGGGCAGAGGGTAAACAAAAAGAACTGAAATGGAGGAAGGGGTGCAACATAGATTGTTCTTCTGTCTTTATCATAATGATGAACAGTCTGTGCAACACAGTATTTTGGGCTGGTGAGGAATATTGGTGCTGCTGCTAATTTTTCTGCATGAGTTATTCAATGTCCTTTTTTTCTTTTGGTGGTGATTAAGAATTTCTGAAGTGAACAGATAAAGATGGTGGTCTGTTTTACGATGGCCTTTCATAAGTTTACCGGTTGCATTGTTGAGGTGTAGGGCCATGGACAATAAAAGTCAGAGCCCTTTGCATGTCCATTTGGTTTTGCATTCAGTAGTAGTAGTAGTAGCAGTAGTAGTAGTAGTGGTAGTAGTCCTTGCAAACTGAATTTCCACAAGTTAGATTATCTCAACGATTATTTCGTAACAAAAAAAAAAAATTATATATATATAAAATAAAATAAATAAAAGGCTAATATAGGTTTAAAACTTTTTTGTTTTTTTTTCCAGATATAAAAGGAACCCACGTGCCAACAGAAGCTTCCTTTGATGAAGAAAATGGGGATAACCCTGGGGAAGTGAGAAGGGTTCCAAACCTACGTACGTTTCGACCCAATCATTGTCCCAAAACACTCAATGGTGACATTTTATCAAATACTTCTTCAACTGAATCTGATAAACTCAGCGCCAAGACTCCTCCTCCAAAACGGCCCACTTTTAAATACTGTGTCTCCAATTCTCTTGACTCTCCTTATGGAGGTCCAGCTACTGTACCCCGGGCTACAAATTTGACAGGTTTGCGTTATACATTAACAGAAAACTGCAAAGAGTATCCATACAATGACATATCGGCAGCCATGTTACCTGCTTCGGACAGTGACAGCATGGCATCAGATAGCTATGTTTTACACCACCCAGACAGTGGATCACAAATACAAAAATATATTTTAAAAGATGTCATTGTCTAAATTATGAAAAAAAAAAACTAATAAACAAACTAAAAAACAAATTATCTAACAAAAAAAAATGGTAAACCATTAAACTACAGAAAAAAAATAAGGATAAAATTAAGAAATTTTAAATTCTTTTTCAAAATGATAAAGATTTTAAAAGTAACTGCAATTATTTGGAAAAGTCAAAAAAAAAAAAAAAAGAAAAGAAACACACACACACACACACACACACACACACACACACACACAAACAAAAAAACAAGGAATCATTTTGGGCATTGTTTTGAAATAATGCCAAAATAAGTCATATTTCAAAATCTGAACATAAAGCAGACCTCTGTTTAAAAAGAAAAAAAAAAGAACATTGCTCCTCTCACCCCCATTCACTTTCTTTTTAATCTCTCCCATCTTTCTTCTCTCCACTTCAATTGTCTCTCTTCTCTCTCACTTTCTTTCACTCTCACATTTCCCCCTCTTTCGCTTTCCCTCTCTTTCTCCATCTCCCCCCTCCCTCTCTCTCTCTCTCTCTCTCTTTCTCTCTCACTAGAAGAATGAACTTTTGCTATGAGACATATAACAATATCACTCATTAATGTTTGAGAATTATGCCAAACATGCTGGGACTGATAGTGATGATAATGATTGATGATAACGATGATGATGGTGATGATGATGATGTTGATGATGCTGATGATGGTGATAATGATAATAATGATAACAATGATGATATTAATGATAATAATAATAATAATGGTGGCTATAGTAATAATTATATTTTTTCACAAAATGCAAAAACAAAAGTGAAAAAATCTGTAATGAGAAATGTAATAAGCTTGGAATTAATTAATCACCAACATACTGACTACACACGCCCCCACACCTCCCTCCCAAAATCTTTCAAAACATATAGGCTTATGTGTGTATATATATATATATATATATATATATATATATATATATATATATATATGTGTGTGTGTGTGTGTGTGTGTATGTCTGTATATATTTATATATATATGTGCATATATATATATATATATATACACATACACACACACACACACATATATATAGAGATGTTGATACACACACACACACACACACGCACACACATATTTACATAATAATACGAAACAAATATATACATGCATACACACACACTAACACAAACAATTATATATATTAATACTTAACAAACTACTGAATGGAACTAGAAAGAACAACTTTTATTATTTTTATTATTATTATTATTATTATTATTATTATTATTATTATTATTATTATTATTATTAAGGCGGTGAGCTGGCAGAATCATTAGCACACCGGGCAAAATGCTGAGCAGCATTTCGCCCATCTTTACATTCTGAGTTCAAATTCCACTGCTGAGGTCAATTTTGCCATTCAACCTTTCAGGGCTGATAAAACAAGTACCAGTTTAACACTGGGATCGATGTAATCAACTTACCTCTCACCTGGAATTGCTGGCCTTGTGCCAAAATTTGAAATCATTACTATTATTACTATTATTATTATTATTATTATTATTATTATTATTATTATTATTATTATTATTACCATGAATAGTATATATGGGAGTATTATTTCCATATGGTGTGCCAAAAAAAAAAGGAAAAAAAAAAACATAAATGTTTTAAAAAATTGTTTAGTCAGTAAGTAACTAGATTTATGCCCAGCCCCCAGCCCCCAGCCCCTCATCAAATTCTGTGTGCAAAGGGTTGTGTTATGATGCACTAAGCTACTGGTTTGCTTCCATCAGCTTCATATTATGTCATATTTTTTT
Source organism: Octopus bimaculoides (assembly GCF_046866305.1). Classification (NCBI taxonomy): domain Eukaryota; kingdom Metazoa; phylum Mollusca; class Cephalopoda; order Octopoda; family Octopodidae; genus Octopus; species Octopus bimaculoides. The sequence goes on from NC_142940.1 coordinate 5,436,498, forward strand.
TTCTTCATCATTATAATTTTTAATGCAGAGTACTATACATACATACAAACTTACATGCATAAATATGTCCATACATACTTACATATGTGCATACATACATACCTCCATGCATACATACATACATGCATGCATTCATACATGCATGCATTCATACATGCATATATGCATATATTAATACCTATAGGTTAAATATTTCTAGTATGCAAATTAGCAGTTTTACTGTTTTCTGAAGCTACTGGATTTGTTTTGTATATAAACAGTTTGGCTACTTATTTCTCTGAGATTGATCAACTGATGGAGACACTTCTAATGATACCCCAATAACATTCAAAAACCAAATAAAGCTGCTTGTCTTTTTTTTTTTTCAATCTATGGAGAAATAATTAATTTTGCCATGTTTGTATATTTTCTACATAGGTATATACATATACATACATACATACATATATATATATATATATATATATATATATATATATATATATATATATATATATATATATATATATATATATATATATATATATGCTTATATATGTACATACTGACAAATACACACCAAATTATTAAAAAAGCAAAACGAATATAATACAAGAACAACAAACGAGAGGGAAAATTTAAGCAAAAAAAATCATTAAGAAAAATGAATATATATGGCAATTTTTTCATTTTTTTTTTTTAATTATTGATAGCAATGTTGAAATAAGTGTTTCAGTTCCATATAGCATGCTAGAAATGGTTATGTTTGTTGGTTTAAAAGTCACAGATAACCGCTTAAATAAGTGAATGGGAAACATTTCCAAGAAATGATGTTCACTAAAGTGAAGGTTACAATTTTAAATGCCTATTGAGTAGGTGAATGTGTTTATATGCATATATTTATATATATATATATATATATATATATATATATATATATGTGTGTGTGTGTGTGTGTGTGTGTGTGTGTGTGTGTGTGTGTGTATGTATATGCATGTATGTATACATATATGTATGAATATGTATATGCATGTATATCTGTGTGTATATATTTGTGTGTGTGTATGTATATATATATATATATATATATAAGTATATATGTATATATGTATATATATATATATTTATGTGCATATATATATATATATATATATATATACATATGCCTATTTATATGTATACATGTATGTATATATATGCATATATATATATAAATACACACATATATATGTACTTATATATATTTATTTATATATATATTTATGTATACATATATATGTGTGTATGTGTGTGTATATATATGCATGTATGTATGTGTGTGTGTGTGCATATGATGCACACATTTGGGCAGGTCAAAATGCATAAGTGCTGAAGAATTGGATTCACTTTACTAAGTATAATTAATATACACATGTGTGTATTTGCGTGTGAGTGCATGTGTGTATTTGTGTGAATTATGAGCATGTATGCGTGTTAGAGTGCAAGTGTACTTAGAATATTGCTTAACTTTGATGTAATTATCCCATATATGGAAGTCATGGAAATGAAAGAAAGGATACAAAAAAATATAATTCATTAGTGTTTAATTAGTGTTAATTATTGATAGTTTATGCAGTGTCTATCAAAGGATGAACATGGTAATACACATACATACATTTGTATGCTTGCAATCTCACATATACATACATACATACATACATACAGACCAACATATGTATGCATACATATTCTCATTAACACACACACACACACACACACACACACACACACATATATATATATACAAGCCTGTATGCATCTACTTGCATATATACATACATATTGATATGCACCTACGTATACATACATATATACTCATAAATACACATACACATATGCATTGCTTAAATACACATGCACACACACACACACCAGCACATTCTTATGTACACCTGCACACATACACATTCACATATACATACACACACATACATTCGCATATGCACATTAATACACACAAAATATATAGACGAAGATATTTTTGACTGGGAATTAGAAATGAATGCAAATTGCTGTGCATGCATTTCATGTGAGTGTGTGCATGCATGTACATGTGTTGTTTATGTATGTGTGTGTGTGTGCATGTCTGTTTGCATATGTGTATATATGTGTGTGTGTGTAAGTGTGCACATGAGACTTTCATTTTCTTTTTCTTTTGAAGGGGGTCGGGGTCACCCAAGTATTTTGTGCCTATTCCAAAGAAACACTTAACAGATTTTCCTCATTCCTGCCACTCCGTTTTATTTTTCTTCTATCTTCAATGAGGATGTGAAACTGTGATATGTTCTTGATATTGGCACTTGCAGAAGGAAAAAAAAAGCATACACACAAGAAATTAAATAAATACAAACAATACATAATAATAATAATAAAAGAAACAATCAGTTAATGTTGGTTGTTAATTCATGGATCTGGACCTGGGGTTTTCTTCGTTTTTTTTTTTTTTTTTTTTTTTTTTACAGGGGTCAGGTGGTTGTTGAATCATCTGTTTTGAATTATCTATCAGTTTTCTGCTATGTATTCTTGGGATTCGGCTTTATTTGTAGCAACAACAAAAAAAAAACAAAAACACCCAACAGAGACGATCGATCAAAGATGATTTGTCAAAAAAAAAATAAATGTAAAAAAATTTAAAAAAGAACAACGGTACATATAAATGAAAGCTTAACGAAAAAAAAATGAAAAACAAAAAATAAATTATAATAACAAAGAGAAAGTGAAGAAAAAGATGAAGGAAGAAAATATTTTAAATTTATCAGAATTGAAAAAAAAAAAAATTGAAATAATGCCAGAGAATATTTCCAACAAATTATAATTTTTTTTCTTTGAGACTTTTTTCCTTTTTTTTTTTTTTTTTCTGAGAGACAGAATTTTATGACTGGACTGAGGATATCAATAAATGAATTGTTTGTTATATTGAAAAAAAAAAAAATAATAACATAATGAGTTGCTTGGAGACAGACAGATGATTATTTCAGATTATTACGTAACATATCATTATTGGACATACTTTTTAGTTTACCATTCTGTAAATAAGAAGAATAATGATAAAGCTATATGTGTGTGTGCATATGTATATATATATATATATATATATATATATATATATATATGTGTGTGTGTGTGTGTGTGTGTGTGTGTGTGTGTGTGTGTGTGTGTGTATGTATGTATGCATGTATATGTATATATATATATGCAAACGTATACATACATATATACATATGTGTGCATATATGCATGTATATGTATACATATACATATATATATATATATATATATATATATATATATATATATACATGCCATTAAAATGAAATATAAATGTAAATATCAAAATAGCTAGATAAACCTTGAAGTTATCTCGTATAATCCACATAATTTGACAGAAATTTAAAGGTACCTCTTGTATTTAACAGGAATCTTACTAAGGCAAGGATTTAAAATATTCTTCATAAATTTTCCGTTCAGTTCAAAAAGATCTTTATTTTTGCCTAGTTTATTGTATATATTCATATTCTTTTGCTTTAAAATTCAGGCCCTGTGGTTTAGCATAATGACTGAAAAAGGTGGGGATAGCATGTTGTTTTAATTAAATAAATAAAAAACTTAACCCAAAACTATAATTTCCCTTTAAAAAAAAGGATCCAATTCTTTCTTCAAAAAGTTCATGTACATACATATATACATACATACATACACACATACATACATATGTTTGTAAGTATGCATTTGTGTGATTGAGTAATGCCTATAGTCAGTACACATTTCAAACACATAACTGCCAAAAATGCTAACAAATTGTATGGTTTCTTCGAAATGATTTGTGATAGTTTTTATATAATTTTATTGTTAGAGCAGTGGATCATCACAATCATTAGACTATTGGATAAAATACTTTGTAATATTTGTTCCAATTCTTTAAGTTCTGAGTTCAAGTCCTACTAAGTTCAGCTTTAATTTCATAAAGTAATAAAATAATTACTGGAAAAAATTATTGTTTGGTTAAATCAATAGGCAAACTCTTAGTCCTAAATTTGTGGAGCTTATATTTCAGTTAGGAATTATTATAATTATTATATTTGTTACATTTAATCAGATGATTGGTAAAATCACTGGAACCTGGAACAAAATTCTTTACAGCATTCAATTAAGTCCATTTACATTTTGAGTTCAAATCCAACTGCGGTTAATTTGTCTTTCATTGTTCCAGGGATGGTAAAATAAAGTACAAGTCAAGTACTGGTGCCCTGCTGGCTTTGTGCCTAAAACAGAAATTACTATTATTATTATTATTATTATTATTATTATTATTATTATTATTATTATTATTATTATTATTATTATTATCATCAAGGTGGCGAGCTGGCAGAAACATTAGCATGCCAGGTGAAATGCTTAGTGGTATTTCATCTGTATTTACGTTCTGAGTTCAAATTCCGCCGAAGTCGACTTTGCCTTTCATCTTTTCGGGGTTGATAAATTAAGTACCAGTTGCTTACTGGAGTCGATCTAATCGACTGGCCCCCTCCCCAAAAATTTCAGGCCTTGTGCCTAGAGTAGAAAAGAATTATTATTATTGTTATTATTAGACAGCAAGCTAGCAGAAATGTTAACATGCCAGACCTAATGCTTAGCAGCATTTCATCTGTCTTTGTGTTCTGAGTTCAAATTCTACTGAGGTCAACTTTGCCTTTC